>NW_004567108.1:23721529-23840982 GCF_000260355.1 Condylura cristata | reverse complement strand
TATATATATATCTTATACAAATTTCAAGTTAGATGAGAGGAAGACCCTTGATTTCCCTGGGGAACTAGATATACATCCCTAGGTTTGCGCCAGAATGTGGGGTTAGGGGTGGGGTGGGGTGACTGCTGTGCTTTGTGCCTAGGGACTGATCAGTGGAATAAGATTGTTAATAAAATTGGAGCCTTAGTGGGAACAGGTGTATATCATTTGACTCACCCGTTCTAAAGCCCAAAACCCAGTGTTCAGTTTGACCTCCTTTTTGTCAATAAAAGGCCAGGGTCTTCCTTTTGAGCAGCATCCTGCATCCTACAGCCTGCTCCACGACTCCCATTTCTTTATCACTGCAGTGTTGCTGATGCAACAAGAAATAAGTATTTTTTATACATAATTATTATGAGATATACAATTGTAATTATTAAATTTAAGTTGATAAAACTCTATTGGTAAACATTCTATTTCATAGTTCTGTCCTGATACCATATAGTATGGTGGGTAAAAGTAGTCTCCAGAAGCAAGCTGTATGGATCAACTCTTAACATGCCACCTTTAAGGTGTATTACTTGGACAGGTGCGTTAATGTCTACGTGTCTCGGTTTCCTCATCTGTAAAATGGAGATGATAACTACATTTACCCCATAGAGCTGTTTTGAGGACTCAATGAGTGAACACATTCAAATACTTAGAAACACCATCTGGAACATGTTAAATACTAGTATTCGCTAGTTTGTTACTGTTATGATGTTACAACAGAATATCACCAGACACCAAAAGTTTCTGTAGTTATCAGTATTGGAGTAATGGGCAAAGGAAAGACTGTTAGTTACACTTCATTCAAATGTCACTAGCAGGAAGAGCCCACCTGCTAACAATCGAGAAAATGCCAAATATTTGTCCCTTTGATGCTACGTAGTGACTGGTTAGGCCATGTGGTCTCAATGAAGTATTTACCAAAACAATTGCCTTGGGTTTTTAAAGTAACTAGTTCAAAACAGTGTCTTACAATTTATTCTATAAATAGTTATAGTTAATTTTTTTATTCCTGGCCCCCCCCAGTGGCACAACAGGTAAGGACACAGCAATGCAAGCTGGCCATAGCCTCTTCAGTGAGAGTTCGTTCTCGGCCCCGGAGGTGATCCACATGGCATGGCAGACCTATCCTGACCCAGCCACTGCTCCCCTCAGCAATTGATCTGCCTGTTCTGCTCCCCACTCTGTCTCTGGTGAAGCCTCTCACTGCCCCTGTATCTCTGGCCTGTATCCCACTCCCGTATGCATAAATACATAAATCTTAAAAAAAAAGTTACTCCTTCAGATAAGATGACCTATCTTAACTTTAAAGTGAATATAAATACCTTTCTCCAAAGAATGTTATGACCCATATGACATGTTTTTTTTTCAGATTTTAGCAAAATGCAACAATTTTGATACAAGAAGAATTAATGTTCACAGCAAAAGATGGTTCTACTTCCCAGAAGCTCACAACCTATACAGCCCATAACATAATTTATAATTATCAAATACTAAGTTATAACTTTAATTCATAAATTAATTTTAAGTTATTAAAATTATATGTCCTCAGCAATATTCCTTTTCAGATTATAAGGATGTCATTTCCATATATATTCTGCTGATTTTTTAAAAAGAAATAGAAATTCTGATAAAAATCATTTCCAGAGAACAAAGCCAAAAGCTAAAGCTACGACTCTGATTAAAACCCCATGTGTTTTAAATTTTACAATATGATTGTTATCAAGAAAAAATGTGTACCTTAACAAATTTTAATAATTACTTACTGAAGGAGAACTTGTTTTATAAATATAATAAAACATGTAATGCATATCTCTTTATTCTTATCTTAAATCAATTAAACAAATATTAAATTTTATCATATAAACACAATGTAATAGTACTCAGCAATCAAAACAGACAAACACATACCATTTATGGCAAGATGGATGGAGGTGGAAAGGATCACGCGAAGCAAAATAAGTCAGAAAGGAGAAGACAAAGACCGGATGGTTTCAATAGAGGTGGAACACAGAGAAACCAAACAAAAGTCTAGATCAAGCCAAACTTAAAACTACCCCTTGAACATTTACTGCAGAGTTAAGGAATCCAGAGGGGAAATGAGGGCAAGTAGCAAGAGCAGGGAATGAGCACAAAGGACTGTGGGAGTGCACTACAGGTGTCCTGTGCAGGGTGCACCTTGGTGCTAACACATGAAGAGGGAGATCCAGTACTCCCACGGTACAAATTACATTGTCAACCAACATTATGTCAATAAAAAAGTAAATCAAATAAGCTTTACCAATTAGCCCGAAATGAAATATAAAAAAAAATTCCATAAAAACCAGTTTCTGTTACTTGAAATCCTACTTCAGCATATGCACTCTAAAAATATCCTTTTCTGAAGAAGTGAGCCAATTAATAAATTACAGGTGTTCTGAAAATACTCTGAGGCATCAGCTGAAAAATCAGCAAAAATTATTACAAATATTTTATGTAGATAATAATTTCCAGTCTGGTTAGTGAGATTCCCTGAGTATACTGGTTCTAACTTAAAGTGACAAGTCTTCCACTGGAGCTTAATAAATTGGTCATTCAATTGATTGCTAAAGTCTGTCACTTCATCCTAACGTTATTTGAAGTAGCAAGTAAAGTTCAATATAAGACCTTATAGAGCTTCTATGCAATCCTGAACAACAGTATTTGAGCAATTTGCAAATATACTTCTGCACTCCCTAACTATTAAGTCTTTCGAAAACATATCCTGTTTTGCATTCCAGAGGGTGGATATAGTACTTTTAATTAGTAATGAGAGACTTATTTATAAAAACATGGTTAAATGCTTAAAACTACATTTGTTCTTCCTGTACTTAGTGGTTATCACAGTAAGTCAAGTGGTTTGATCTCAGTTGATTTTCCAAGTTCTTTTAAGTACCTCTATCAATAGGAGACTATTTTTCTTAGAAGACCCTGTCTATGAGTTTCAATGATTGTATTAGAGCCTCTCCAGCCCTGTCAGCTACTAGCCATGTCATGTAGGAACCTTTTCTGAAACTCAGATTATAAAGATTAAGAGAAGTTCCATACCTTAGTATCATAGCTGATAACTGATTGGTCCATCATTGGACTTTTAGTAAAAAGCATTATTGATAGTATAATAGTATAATAATCACAGAAAAGGAGGTGGAGATAGTTCTATATTCCCTGTACCACGGTAGGAAGGGTAGATCTGAGCAGCTAGGAGAAGCTGGGAAAAAACTGGGAGGAAGATAACCAAGAAAAGATTTGGAGGAGGCATGTGAACCACAGAGAAATGTGAATAAAGGCTTTTGCTTCTTGGCCATGGGCTTGTGCCAGGAAATTGGGAACTTGAAAAGAAATGCATGAATGCAACAAAGAGTGAGAGAGAGATATAGAACCATTAAATGGTCATGCTGCTTACTGGAAAGCTGTATGATATGGGAGCCTGGGTGCATGCTGATGGCAGATAAAACAAGTTCTCTGCAACCCACCTGCCCTTTCATTTTATATAAAGCACAGATACTAACCCCACCCTTAGCAGCCAGTAGTCACTCTTTCAAGAAGTCAAAGGGTTATGGCAGATCCCATGGCATGATGGGGGTTGTAGTCCTAGAAGCTGGAATATTTGGCATAGAGGTGGGGATGGAGCCCATAAAATATTACTGGGTGGAATTCATTCAGGACTTACTTTTCACCAACAGTAGCTTGATAAGCTCTAACTACCTAGCTGGAAAGATGTGCTAAATGCATGTGCATCAGTGAATGCTGGTTGATTCCACTCAATAGATCATAGTTATCCAGACACCCGTCCCCCCAGCCCATTCTAGGATTTAATCTGCATGAATGTTTGTATAGGAAGCACAGAGGACAGAAAGTTCTGGCTAGAATTTAGATCTACCCACTGTTGTTCAGCTCTGCATGTCTCACAGTAGGTAACATCATCTTCAACATCAATTTCGCTAGTTTTAACATGAGGATAACAATAATTTATAATTTATAAAATTATAAAAGAATCAAGTTAGATAACAAATACAAAGTGCTTAGCACATCACTTTATACCTTCTGTAAGCATTAAATGTTGCTACTCCAGAAAGTAGTTTCCTTAGCACCAGTTTTCCCTTTAGGGGAGTGGACTTACTGCCTGGAGCTAAAGAAATTGCTCTCAGGTGAATTTTCTGAGCTGTGGTGCCCTAACAGTATTGCTCTGGGGTTAAAGAATAAAATGAGATTCAGGGTTGGGAGAGAGGTGATCTCTCACTTCTATTTAGTATTCTAGTGAGATTAACAGAGTTAATGACCTCTAGCACTCCAAGGTTTCATGGACTTTAAAAGTACTAGGAAAGAAGACATATTCTCACAAGATACTAGGCAATGAGGCACCTCCCAAGTGGTTTTAGGGAGGCAGACCTCAAGGTAGATAGAAGAGAATATGGAGGCATTTTGTGCCAAAAAATCTGAAAAGCCGAAACTTTCCAGAAACGACTGGAGCAATTTCGCAAATGAGCCTATTTTGAATAAAAACAGGCTCTTAAAGACTCTTATTTGCCTCATTCATATACAAATGTACTAGCAAATCTAATGTAAAGCATGCTGATGGCATATAAATTGCCCAGATAACAGACACTGTTAAGTTCAGAAGCAAAGAGATGAGCATGAACCAAAGTGTTCAACGAGTGGAACATCAGTTGATCCTATTAGACTGGTGGGAGCTGAGTCATCTATGGAGGGTCTTTCAAGCAGGAAAAACAGGTGAGCCAAGGTGTGGAAGAAGCCTTGGGCTTAGTGCAAAATGTTTGAAATAGGGTATGTTTACAAGGGAGCAGTGGGAGGAAAGAGTAGAAAACTAACCCAGGTCATATTTGAATGGCTGAAGGGCATGAGTATGGTGCTGCAGGTGATTGGTACTTAGAGAAAATATTTTCATCAAAAACCAGTAGTGAAGCTAGTGATAGATTAAATTGATATGGCTTCATGTGAGGTATAAAATAGAAGAAGCTATGAGTTAGGGGTATATGAAAATGGCTAGGAACTTCAAGGATGAAGCAGAACACTGACATATGATATTAAATTGGCATAACATTACTTACCATTTGCTATAATAGCACTTACAGGGGGGTGGGGAAAGAAAGTCTAATTAAGAGAAGCATGGTCTTCCATTACTCCATTTCCACTCACAATTTTCTCATGATTACTTCTCTATGCCCCAATGGATATGGCCATAAACCACAGCTTGCTAGCCTATAAGTTACATAAACACTCTTAGGGCTCATTGTCATTCTTAGTGTGGCTTTAATGCTCTCTCTCTTTCTCTCTGTTGAGATTTCTATTCTGGTCATAGTATAACATGGTGGTCCCCAGGAAAAGGGTAGAATGGGGGTTCAGAGGTGCCCCCCTCACTGCCCTGTAACAGAACTGTGTTAATTCTGCTTCTATAATTTTCTTAGGCTTCCAAATCTGGATGCTGGTAACATTTCAAATCTGAATATTGATAACATTTCTATATAACATAGATATGATTGAGTTGTATCATATACAAATATTCTTTTTCCTCATTCCTGAAAAAACAAGTCATTTGCAATTGATTTATGAACTAGTTCAGTATTTTCCCTGCTGCTAACCCCACTGATAGTTAATGCAGTTGGTTTACATCCTTCTATCAACATTCAAGTAAGAAAAAAAAATTCTACTCTTGCAGTGACTGGGTTTTTTAAGAACATTTTTATAACTGCAAATACTCACTTGAGCTCTTCAGCAAGATCCTCAGTAAAAGAGCATCATGATGTAGGAGGGTTTCCAGAAGCAGGTTCCAATTACAACCTGGTTGGGATAAGAGCAGTTTCAACTGACCCTCGGGTGTCAGTTGTCCAGCTGATGGCGTCCTTTCAAAATGCAAGATAAAGATGGAGTAATGAAATTAATTTATCTATGAAATTAATAGCCTTAAAGTACAGATGTAATGCTAACTCCTTTAAATATCAATTCCTCTCAGATTACTCTGAAAAGGCTTTCATGCTTGCTTACTTTAAGGTTGCTTAGGGAAGGAATTACATTTAATCTCAACTAGCTAAAAGTAAATTAACATTTGGTAGCCTGCCAAATTTAAAACTGATACAAAACAACCATGCTCATATTTCACAGAGCTATGTCTGGTCTAGTTTCATGCAGCAAATAAAATCATTTGTGCATTTATTTTGAATGAGTGTATGGGTTCATTCAGCAAATATGAGTGCCTACTATGTGCTATTAACACCTTTTCTTATTCATGCAAGGAGGTTACAATGGGTTTTGGCTACTTTGTAATTTACTACTATGATTGCTGATAAAACTAAAGGAATTGAAAGCATCTGTCAAGGGTCAACAGTAATCTAATTATTCAATATGTAAAGCCTTAAATCAACATGCAATTATCAGAACCACCCTAACAGCCACACTGCTACCCACTTGGGCAATCATTTCATCAAAGAGAAATAATTCCAAAGCAAATAATCTTCTACTTGGAAAATTATCATCAGTATTGTACAGAAAATACAAAATCAGGTCTCTCACATCACCACTTAAGTTTACTCAACAAATCAACGGAAGATAAGAAAGTGGGAAGTAGGAAATGGAAACATAACATTATTCAGTTTTCTTTCCAAAATCTCAAAGTTTGGCTTGGCTAAAGATCATAACATCTGAAACAGTTTTATAAATACAACAGGAAAAGTCAGTAAGTGACCAAACTTGATATGGTTGTGGAATTCATGATTGTAGGAACAGGGTAGAACTGGAAGAGAGGTGTTACTGAGTGATTAAAGGAATGAATGGGAGACCCATATGCTTCAAAGTTGAAAAAGGCAGAACAAAAGCTATTGCTGAGAGAGAGACAATTTGTAGCATCATTTCCAGATGAAATTTACTGAGTAGTAAGCCATTAACTTATCAATACAATCTGGATCAGAGTTTTTTCAAAACTTGGGCGCTAAACTAGCAGCTTCAAGGTCATCTGCAAAGCTGGTACAACACAAATTATAGGGCATTATTTCATCAAAATTTCTGGGGGTGAGGCCCAGAAATCTGTGTTTTAAAAACTATATTCAGGAAATTCTGATCTTCTAAAGTGACAATTTGAGAACCACTACGACAGGCAGTGCTTCCTGGAGCACAGGTAGCAGGGATACTTCCAGTTGGTATAATCCTTCCTGCTTTTGCATCCATGCAGGCCCACCCACGCAAGGAACTCCCCATAATCGTTTCCTTATCTTAAGCCTACCTACATGTTTTGCATAAGTTGAGTATTGATTTACAGATACAATGAATGAACTGAAAGATCCAGAATGATGGGATGCAGGAAGGAGGTGGGATCTGAAAGACAGTCTGAAGGAAACAGAAACCAGCCAGGTCATGGGAAGCCTAGCCGAGGTGAGGATTTTTGACCTGCTGGAGCCTTACAGGTATAGGAGTACAGACTTATAGGTCTAGGAGTTTTCTGATCTGCCTACAATTGAGGAGAATGGATGGGAAGGGGCTAGTGTTTTTGTTCAGTCCTTGAAACATGTAATAAAACAAAAATAGTTTGAATGCCACTTCATACCACTGTATTTGACTACCTGGTTATAAATAAAACCTCTCGTTTAGCAGATGGGAAGCTGTTTGTTGAAACATACCTCAATTCTTGGATCTTTCAACTTATCACAGATTTTGAAATGTACAGTAGAATGACTCACTGTGAGAAAAAATAAAATATTACAAACATTCCTCAATCACCAAGCTCTGAGTAATGAATGCATTGAGGAATCTGTGATGGGCATATGGAGAAGCATATGTTCCCTCATCCATTGAGCTGGTGGAGCTGTGAAAGTGAGATTATCCTCATAAAAAATGACAGAAAGAGAATTTATTTATTTATATATATGTAGAATTCCACTATAATACAGAGAACTAAATTTTATAAATCTACCTCAATTTATCCATTTTATATTGGGAGGTGGAATGAAGTTATGGTTGGGTTGAATTGTTCGAAAGAATTTCTAAAATCTAGGTACTAAGTAGTCATACAAGAATAGGGTTGAAACATTTTTGGTTTATAGAACTAACAGTTTTTAGAATCATCATGCAAAATCGTAGCTGTATTAGGGTGTGTTTACTTTATGGAAACTCATCAAGTACTTCACTTATAACTTTGGCTTTTTTTTTTTTGTATGTATTTTTACTGCAATAGAAAGTTAAAAAACAGTTGTGTCGTTGCACACCAGTCTAACTTCTAACTGTGGTTTTGAGTGATACACAGAGCAAGAGGAAGCTCTGGAATCGATTCAAACTGCAATGTGAGCAGTCTCATTGCTCAAGCCATGTGACCAGGGAATTCATGGATCCCACTATGTATTTATCATGCAGAAGTTGTTAGACTATTAGAATACTGAAATAAACTCTGAAATGCACAAACTGGGACTAATACCCAAAAGTGCTAGGACATTGCCCTGTAAGATTTGATATTTATTTTGAACCCAGCAAATCACTGTATGGCACTATATCTCTAAAGAGAAAATGCTTGGTTATTTAGCACACTTAGCATTTATACAGTTAAGACACTGAAGTTTTAATCTCACTTAATCCTTATTTCAGGAATATTGACAAACTAGCTGAAGGTCATTTAGCTAATGAATATGATGATCGGGCCTTCTGATTTCAAAACCCATGTTCATCCTACTACTATATGACTAATTCCTTCCACTCAACCTGGTTGATATTTGGTGAGTCCATTGTATTTTCCAGCATTGAGGATGTTTGCTTCAACCTTCTGATTAAGTATACCATGTTTTCTACCCAAAATCAAGTTTGTGGTCTCAAAACTGATTCCCAAATTGGAGTCATGTTATTCAAGGTATCTAGAGATTGATTTCCACCAGATGGTTCCTGTCATGGATTACTGGGCCAAATTTGTACCAGAAACCATAAGTTACATGATTCAGAAACAAAGGCAAAGGCATAACTGAAGAGAAATTAGTGATAGTAAAAGACCTAAAAGTGGGGAAAAGAAAGCAGAGGAAAAGTCCCCAAATGACTCCATTTTCAGCTTTCCAAAACTAATGCTTCCAAATTGTTCCAGAAAAGCAAATAAAGAAATATTTAGAGCAATTCTGTCTTCTTTCTTTAAAAAGATTATTTAATACCTGAGGAAAAAAACAAAAATACTTTTTTTCATCACATTTACCAAGAGTTTATAAATTATATATAATTACTACACTAAATTCCCGAATATTTTTTAATTTAATAAGTATATAAAGTTTCCATGATCTTTATAATTAAAGGTGATTCAATAAGCAGAAATCAGGCCAGGTTCACCTGCAGATTTATATATATGCTTTTTTTTTTTTTTAAATTTTTAATGCCTTTGCCTACTAGTGTAAACTAACATTCTTAAAGAGTCTTATTTTTTCAGAGTGGTTGTATCCATATTATCCAGTGTACAATTTAGAGGTAAGCTTTCAACCTGTGTTTCAGCAAATTAACTTTTTCACTTGGAATGACCCTATTCCTTCAAAATCGTCCAGATACTAGTACCTAAAATCCATAGCCCTAAGTCTAAATTTTAATGTTAACACAAGTTAGCATATCCCATTTCTAAAATATTAAAAGCTCTATTTTAATTTTCAAGGTAGTACTACATTGTAGTCATCAGTTTTGGACTCTTACCTTTGCCAATCAAATATCTGAGTCACTGAACTCAGCCTTAATCACTCAGTCACTCAGCCATCCTTTTTGAGGAATAGAAGTTACCTCTCGGGATCCTTTAACTATTATTAGTACCTGTCACAATTCTGGTTAAGTGCGGAGACCCCATAGAACACAGTTCAATATTCTTTCCACATTATCACACTTTTAGTAGGGCCTTTTAACATGTTTAGATAATTGATAAAATCCGCCACTTTGTTAAACAGCTCTTAACAAATGCAGCCCTACTGAATGATTGTTTTGTAACTACTGATAATGCATCATGTAGATAAATTATCTCACACATAGATACATAAATTGACATAATAATCATGATTCTTCCATAAGAATATCTTAAAAGTTAAGGATAGATATTTCAAGGGAGAAGGAGACAATAGTATTTCATGATATTTTTGGTAAATCAATAAAGTTGTATTGTATTTCTGTTTTAGCTTGTCACCAAAACTGTCTCTTACACAGGAAAAGTATAGATCACAAAGGTGAATTAACTCTCCAAAATCACTAAATGATACAAGTCTATAAACTATACCTGACTTTTTTGAAATCCTGTATTTATTTTCTATTATCTCTTTGTTAATTCTATAGCTATAGTCCCATCAATATCTTTAAATCATAATAGAAACCTAAAGATATGAATTGTTCATTTGACATTTTCCCTTCTTTTTAGCATTGCTCCATAGGCATATGAATTTGTCTCTGAAAACCTTTTCAAAGATTCAGCTGCTTGTCGATCCACACTCTGGAATAGCCATTGAAATGCTTTGGTGTTAAAGAGTTCTCATTACAGAGCCCTTGGCTGTTGGCTCCATGTCAAAGACTGGCACCTCATCAGAGTATAAGCTCTCTCAGCTCTTTTCCTCTGTCTTGTAGAGCAACCTGTCAGTGGTTGCAAATGGGAAATCAAAACACTTTTTGTTCTTCTCCCCAGATGTTCTGTAAGGATACTAGAAGCTACCATCTTAACAAGACTATATTTTCCATGCCTGAGCTTTACCACTCAGATCACGTGTTTGAAAGAGCAAAATGTGCCATTTGGTATGATAATATCTTCAAGCTCATTCAATCACTCAACTAATACTTGTTGGTTGATATTATTGTACAAATACAAGGAGACATGACAATAAGGAAACAACAAAAACACAGTTGCTATTCTATGAAACTTAGTGAATTTTATATATATATATATATATATATATATAGCTTAAATCTGATATGAATAAAGACAATTACAACTATGTAAAAGTCAGTGAAAAAAACAAAAGATGTTATTAGAATATATAGTAACAAGAAGTGAACTATTCTTTGGTTTATTACAAGAAAAAATCTGAGATGATCATTTAGTGGGGATTATACGATCCTATGTCCAAATTTGATCATGTTGAGTTTGAGGTATCTTCGTGACCTCTAGGTGTAAACCTCAAGAAGGTAGGTGTGTATGAATATACTCGTGGCATATATGAATACATGAGTCTGTGGTTCTAGGAGAGGTTACAAGTAAAGATGCAACTTAACCAATGAGGTGAAGGACTTATACAATAACAACTAAAAGATTTATTGCAGGTTTAAGATGATGACATAAGGATATGGATAGATACTCTATGCTCATGGCTGAGTAGAACAAAAGTAGTCAAAATGACTATTCTACAAAAGCAATACATAAATTTAACATAATCCTGATTAAGATGTCAGTAGCAGTCTTCAAAGAAATTGAAATAAAAAATATTAAAATGTTTATGGAAGTATAAAAGACTTCTAGAGCAAAAGCAATCTTGAGAAAAATGGCAGCATCATGTTACCTAATATTAAACTATACTATAAAGCAACAGTAATTGAAACAAATGTGATATGGGCAATAGACATGTGGATCAAAGGAATGGAATTGAAGTTCCAGAAATAAATCCACATATATGTAAGCAAATAATTCATGATATTGGAGCCACAACCACATAATGGGGAAAGGAGTGTACATTTAAAAATTGATGCTAAGAAAACTGGTGTTCACATGTAATAGAATAAAATTGTACAAACTCCATGTATAAAAATAAATTCTAAATGGATTAAAAATTTAGATATAAGACCTGCAACAATAAAATATATAGGAGAAAACATTGGTGATGCATTTCATCACATAAATATTTATCCAAAACCCAAAATCATCAACTCAAAATATTACATGCTCTACAGTGTTTACTATAACATTATTTACCTTAGCTAGGACATGGAGACAAACTATGTCCCAAATGGCAGATGCTTGGATCAAGAAGATGTGGTGTATAGATACACAAAGGAATACTACTCAGTGTAAGGAAAAATCAGGGTTGTATTTATACCAAAATGGAGGAGTTCAAGGAAATTATATGTAGTAAAGCAAGTCAGAATGGTGAATACTGGCATTAACATAGTACAATGTGATAAAGCAAAATGCTTTTAAAATTAATGCACAAAGAGGTTTCTAAGTTTAAGAAAAGGGGTAAGGAGAAAGGATCAAAGATGTAAAGGGAAGTTGGTGGGGGGAAAAGAAATTAATTAAATAAACAATTAAAAAATGGATACGTTAACAAATGATTGAATCATGTCCTGATATTGATATGCATTTAGGGAGGGGAAAAGAAGTACATAAATCCAAAACAGAATTACATTGATTAAAGTATAGTAAAAACAAAAGCATAGCAGAAAATATCTACAGTTCAAAATGAACTGGCCACAAATCAAAACATCATGTTGCCATCATAAAACAAATAAAAGATGTATAAAATGAATGGATTGTTTATTCACACTGATTATACTATGATTCAGTGTACAGCTATAGCCTACTTAGCTAAGGAAGATCTAAAATATATTTAAAATATTTTAAAAAAACACAAGAAAATGAAATTTGAAAAGTAATAAAAATATTATAATGCAACATATTATAATTGACTAAGAGAGTTTTTATTTCTTGAATGAAAACATAGAATGGTGTTCAAGTATTAACATTGAGATTAATGAACTTTCTATATGCCTTGCTGTGTGTGTAAAGCTTATCACCCTTTCCAAATTACCTCAAATTTCCAAATTACTGTTGGCCTATATTACTGCTAGGAATAATGAATACATATGACTTACCACTTTGAAAATATACTTCTTTCCCCAAAGCAAACTCTTTTTAAATTTTATTCTAGCAGTTCTAACAGAATGTGAAAAATCTCTTTTTACCTGTTAATATACTTCATAGTTTTCTCTAAATGAATTTGTGGCCAACATGACTATGTATATGTATCTCCTAATTTATTGTAATTTCATGTCTTCTTCCTTGCTCTGTTTCTTCCATTTTTACCTACTTTTAATTTCCACATCTACTTTTAATTCACTGCACTTCATTTTATTCATATATTTAATGCTGTTAAAGGCTGACTTACATTGATGTACAGAAGATAAGCAAATAGATGAATAAATTACTAAGATATTTCAAAATATTAAAATTTCAGTAGATTCTTCACAGTCTCTCGTTAACCAGAATGAAATACCTAATATATTATTAGTTTGCCATGAGCCAATCCATGTACTTCTCTGAAAATTTCAATGTAGTTTTACAGAGAAGGAATGGAGGTTTGAAGGAAAATTTGGGAGTGAAACAGAAACAGTTTATATGCCTGTGAAAGGCAAATGGTGTAAGGACAGAGATTTTTAAGGTGCTGTGATGGTGATCTAGGAATTTCCATTGCCATATTTGATAATTGTAAATGCTACTTTGAAGTTTCTTTTATTGCTGCCCTGGAGTCCTCTGACTACATCACTGCTTTGAACATGTTGGATCATAAATTTCATGGATCATGTCTTCCTAAATAGATTATAGGACCTGTTAGAGATTAATTGTCAGAATATATGGCACTCAGTGTAGGGGAGTTCATACTCTACCTTGCACAAAGAATTTAGAAAGGCAAAGGAGATAACTAAATGCATTCCAGGAGACAAAACTATATAAATAAAGGTCCTAAGTTTGGAATAAGAGATACATAAAAGGAAAAAGCTTGGAATAACTGTGTCTTAAAGACAAGTGAAGATACTGAAGTCTGGAGCAGAGAAATTGTTGAGTGATTTGGAAACTAATTCAGGAGACCGAGGGTGTGAAAAGAAGCTCCTATAAATAATTGAGTGGAAAATGTACAATGAAAACAATATTTTAAAGATGTCAAATAATAGTAAGAATGGACTAAGTTTGTTGCACTGGATTAGAGAGAAAGAGTAGCTCTAAGAGACCACTGGAGGAAGAATCAACTAACATGTAAAACACTGGGAACGGGCAAAGAAGCAGTTCAATGTGGAAGCCATGCTCACGAGTCTACCCTGGAATTATTTAAGAATGATGACACTGCTAAAAGAAAAGATACCATGTGTAGATGTTGTACAAGGGAAGAGTAAAAGACAGCATCAGCTGAGGACATTGATGCCCAGTGATACTGAGGGGCAACATAGCCAGTGTTGGAGGAAAGGCAAGATAGTGACAGAGACAGAGCTAGAGCCAGAGATGCAGAGCTGGAAATCATCTGTATAGAAGGGTAAAGGTTAAGACAGATGAACAGATGGGCAATTTCAAAATGGGGTTTCTTTTTGTTTTTAAATTATTTTTATCTTAATAAAATTTAATTGCTTATATTGTAGGAAATTTGGAAAACAGAAAATGACATGTAACTATTCAAATTATGTGCAATCTTTATACAAAGATAAAGGCTACAAATTCTCTGGTACAGGTCCTTTCAAAGTGCTTTTCTAGACTTTTTTTTTTTTAAGATTTATTTATTTGTGCATACAGAACTGGGGTACAGGCCAGAGGCTCAGGGGTGGTGAGAGGCTTCACCAGAGACAGAGCGGGGAGCAGAACAGGCAGATCGATGAAGCAGCGGGCGGGTCAGGAAAGGTCTGCCACACCATGTGGTCACCTCCGGGGCAGGTGGGAATCGAACTCATGCGGAAGTGGCTTTAGCTTCTTAGTGCTGTGTTTTTTTTAACCCGCAGCGCCACCAGGGAGGGTCTTTTTTCTAGACATTTTAAGGCTACATTTATAATAGCTTGGCATAGTTCAACACTTCTCAATTGCATGCCAACTTCAAATAACTGTATATCCCTTGGGAAACAGAGGCTATCTCATTTTGCCTGTCTGAACAGTCTGCATACTAGATCCCAATCTTTTGATAAACATTACATACTAGAATATCAGAGCCTCGGCAAAGTTGAAGCCTATAAAGAGACTTCACCTAATGAATAACTGGAAGCCTTAGGTTTTTCATGAACATCTGTCATTATCATCCTACTCTGTTTTTCCTTTGCAAAGTGGAAGCATATTTTTGTCTGAAGCCTGAGTTCTGGAAGTGGACAAGCCTGGTTTCAGAGTTGGCCTGCCAACTTTGTTCTCTTTGGTTTTCTTCCTACACACCTTTTTATTCTCCATTAAAGAAACACATAAGTACTTATCTCACAAACTGGGTTGAGGTTTAAAAGAGATAATATACATGAAGTACTGGGAATGTCTAGTACATAGTTATTACTGTAAAAATTGAGCCAGCTTTAATGAAGTAATAATCTATAGTTTTCCTTTATCTATAAATCATAAGTACTTGTCACCTTGTAGTAGTTTATCATATAACTGTCTATAATTCATTGGTCTAATTCAATACTGATATTTATTTTCATTTTTTTCACAAATAATCCTTTAATGAATATCCTTACATATAAAACTTTTCATCAGCTCTATGAACTTCCTTATGACTGACTCCTGGAGGTGGATTGTTGGATAAAAGGATACAAATACTATTAAGGTTTTTGATAGATCCTATTAAACTATTCCCAGAAAGCTTTATCAAATTTTATTATAGGCTGAATAGTACCTCCGTATTTTAATCTTTGCGTTAGGACAATAGAGGAGATAAATTGCTACACACAATAGAAAGATAGTCTTCTTATATTAATATTCACTTTAAGTATAGAAAAGAGAAAGAGGTTAAATGTAAGAAAGAAATTAACTATTTGTAAAGTAATCCTAATTTTTTTTAAAAAGATTCATTTATTTGTGCATATAGAACTGGGGTACAGGACAGAGGTGCAGGAGTGGTAAGAGGATTCACCAGAGGCAAAGCCAGGAACAGAGCAGGAAGATCAGCAAAGTTCACTGCTGAGCAGAGCAGTGGGTGGGGCGGGAGCTGTCTGCCATGCCTTGTGGGTCACCTCCCTAGTGAGGGATCAAACTCACGCTGAAGTGACTGCAGTGAGCTTCATGCCCCAGGTAATCCTTTCTGGACTTCCTGGTCCTCTAGCTGGGCTGAACTAAGCAAGCCTGGAGTTGGAAGGGTTCTAAAGCTATACATAATGGGAGTTAACTCCACTGGTTCTAAATAAAGATAAAAGCAGTTAAATATGATGATAGTATAGAGAACAAATATGTTTAGAAGTTTGGGAACTAACCAAAATGATGCAGGTTGTTTGCTTAGTTCACACTTGTAAAAGATCCACTTGTTTACTATTTTTGCCATCATGAGTGTTAATGAGTCAACTATTTAATTCTCAAACACGAGATATATTTACAAGTGCAGTGACATGCTATTGAGATGACACAGTATTGATGGTATTCCATTTTCAGGAATCACTCATGAGGAATTAATCAGAGCTGTTGAAAAGTTTCATATATGAGTGAAATATATGAGTTCATTGAAGGTAGAGCTATGGATCTTGTATTCCTCATTCGTTATACGGGAGCAGGCACATATAGGTAAACAGTGTATGCTGTGTCAATAGAGACTTTGTGTATGAGGTTTTCAAAGTCTCTGTTATGAGTAGGACTCTTGTTCCTAAAGAAAGAGATACTGTCAGTCAACGTGGGTGATGAAATCAGATAGCATATTTCCAAGATGAATCATGAATGTATGGAGAATAACAGTATCTCCTGCAGCTATATATGATATATTTATTCAGATACCAAGGAAAGGCACATTCAAATGATGTATTCAGCAAAGAATCAAACTGACATTCTCCATAATGCCACAAAATGTCACCAGATTACTCTGGAAGTATATTTTACACTTAAAATGATTTTTAAAAAATATTTAAATGCTGTTAATTAAAAAATAAAAGTAAAAGGTCCTGTTCATAATTATTAGTAGTTATCCCAGTTCCAACATTTAGTAGACTCTAAGTTGGTTAGATGAATAAAGAATCTGTTTTGCTCTCTTAATTTGATAGGTAGTTGTAGAAAAATCAAGTCCGCTGTTTATAGATCAAGAAGTATAAATTTTGAAATGACTAGACAATTACCTAAAATACATCTAGAGAAAAATAAATAAGAAAAACCCAAAATTTCCAAAAATCCACGTTTCTATTACATCACCAAACCTTTAGGTCAGGCTTCTATCTTGGATTCTTATGCTCAGAAAAAAAGAATTAATTCACATTTTGAACTTGCATATTATAAAAGTTTTAGCTTCCTCTTATAAGATGCATTTACCTCCATGGATTTAAGTTTATATTTAACTTTGAAAGGAATCAAAAGTATAGATAGTATAGCATTTAGAAGTTCTTACCTGAGTAACAAAGGATAGAAATGTGATATGCAAGAAAGCCAGTGTAATGGCTGTTTGAAAATTGGTTTTAAGGAATTGGAAGTAGATGCATCCATGCCATGTTGAAAAGTCCTGGGGAAATAAAAATAATTATTTCAGAATATACAGGAAATATTACCAATGAAAACCATCAAATCTTTTTATTTTCATTTAACACTTTACAGAAAATGGTGTTGGTCTAGAATGGAAAATATATCTACTTCATTCAGTTGGGATTTCTGGTCAATAGATGACTCGTAGGTCTCTATATATTGTCCTTAGATAGAGTATGACAGTGTCATTATGTAACTTACAAGAACTCGCATAAAATTTGTCATAAATAAATGTATAAATAATAGTAAGCCTGGTAAATATCTGTTGTCTCCTTCTTCAACCTGATCCAATCAATGTTAATATTTTGTCATATCTGTTTTATTATTGTTATAAAATTTTAGCACAAAATTAACTTTTTGGGCTCTTTAAAGTGATTTATAAATGCAAAACCATTAATGTGAATTTATAATTAATTTTGTATGGTCCTAAAAAATCAACAGAAAGATTATAAAGTAGTATTTAACCATACGACAGGACTATTAGGACACTGAAATCTAGTCTCTAGCTATTTTTGAAGAAGTGACTGCAACATTTTTCTAGGTTGGCCCAAATTCATCAATAAATCTTGAGATAATAAGCAATATTTGTCACATAAATTCTTTTTTTAAAAAAGATTTATTTATGCATACAGAACTTGGGTACAGGCCAGAATGCAGGAGTAGTGAAAGGATTCACCAGAGACAGAGTGGAGAGCAAAACAGGAAAACCGATGAAGTACACTGCTGAGTGGAGCAGCAACGAGACAGGAGAGACATGCTATGCCATGTGGGTCAGCTTCCTGGCTGGAGATCGAATTCGCACTAAGGCAGCTGTGGCCAGCTTGCAGTGCTGCACTTCAATCCGCTGCACAACTATGGAGGGCCCTGTTATATAAATTCTTTAGTAGCGATCACTTAGCTAGTAAAAATTTTCTAACAACATAAGACTATATGTGCCTACATAGACTTAAAAGTAACAACTGGCAATATTTTAGAAATGGAATTACTTAAAGTGGTATTATCTATTTTTATACTTGGTACAGGAGCAATAGTGTTTTTTAAATAATATGTAGAGCAGAATTCCATTTTGGAGACCATCCCTATCTTTTCTTTTCACATCCTGCTTCTCATATCCTCACATTTTCCAAATCTGACCATTTCTCAATTTGTCTTGCCAAATAGAAGATCTTTTAAATAAATAAACTTTGATAATTTTTAGACTTTTAACATATTACCTCCTCTTTGAAAGCTATTTTTCTCACTAAATTTCAGAATTAAACAAAATTCCTTAAATATACCTCAAAGTCATGTTATCATGTTTTCATTCCTTGCATTCCTCTGTATAAACATGCGAGTGTGGCAGAAACTAGGACAGGCTAACAGGATATTCTTTTCCACAGAGTCTGGACTTGGTACTAGCAGTGAGGAATTAAGGAAGACTCAGTAGGGATTATATCAGCCTTTTACATTTTAGAAAAAAGTAAGGGGGTTTTAGAAAAACCCCCTGGTGGCGCAGTGGGTTAAAGCACAGCACTAAGAAGCTAAAGCCACTTCAGCATGAGTTCGAACCCCGCCTGCCCCGGAGGTGATCTATATGGCAAGGCAGTCTTTTCCTGACCTGCCTGCTGCTCCCCTCAACAATGTACTTCATTGATCTGCCTGTTCTGCTCCCCATTCTGTTTCTGGTGAATCCTCTCACCGCCCCTGTACCTCTGGCCTGTACCCCAGTTCAGTATGCATAAATAAATAAATCTTAAAAAAGAAAAAGAAAAATGTAAGGAGTAACAAGAGTAGATTGGAGAAGCTCAGTTGAAGGAAGGGAGATAGGATAATGTTGTAGTCGACTAGGCAGAGTAGACAAGGTCCTCAGGAAGGAGCAAAAATGATGATTACGAAGGAAAGAGACAAATAAAAAATGATGAAAAAAAAAACAATTACTCATCCTCTAATTGCAAGAGGCTGGAGATGGCATTAGAAAGAAATAGAAGGAAGAAAGGTCAATGAAAAAGGAAAAGTTGCGATGACCCAAGTGTTTTAGTCTTAGATATGTTGATGGAGCTGCAGACATTTGAAGTACATCTAAAGGAGACATTCATAGAATTTGGCTTTATAAGAAACATCTAGGTTAAAGATATTGTTGTGAATTAGCATAGTGATGAAGCCATGAGAAAGGGTAAATTTGTCCAGGAAAGATGGTAAGGTAAAAAGATGGTGAAAGACAGAACTTTAGAGTATATCAGCGATGAGGACGAGATTGAGAAAAAGGAAACACTTACACAGAACCAAGGAAAAAATAAGCAGGCTATGAACCAGGAGATGACGATATTGGAGAAACCCTAAAAAAAAAAAATTGGTCAATAGTGTGAAAAGCTTCAGAGAGGGTAAATAATTGGAGGGACAAACAAACAGGATATCAGCATTTTGGTTTCCATGGGCAGACTTGCCCATGTTTTTTGGTTAGCATGACAAGGGCAGCTGCAGTGCATTGAGTGAACTTTTGGTATCAAATGGAGGCCATGAACACAAACTATATATTAAGAGGAAAACACAATAATAAGACATTTTTGAATATAGGAGATGAATGGGTAAAGAATTAGAAGAGAGAAAGAATACTTAAAGGACAAAAGTCATGGGGTAAAAGGTAAGTGTGATCAAGAATCAAGTTCTTGAAAAAACTTGCTCTGGTTGAGAAAAGAGACATACTGATTGCCAACCAAAGGTTGTAGAAGTGAGTAGTGAGCAAGATAACTATTAAGCATGGACATGAGAAATTAAATGCAATCATGATGGTCTAGTTTTCTCAGAGAAATATCAAAGGTCATTTGCTAACAAATAGTTGTTTGAGGGTTTGGTCAGAGTGAAGGAGGATGAAAGAGGAAGCTTCCTGGAAATTGGGCAATATGGAGTTATCAGAAGTTTCAAATGGCCAGCAGAATGACTTTTTTTTTCCCCAAAGTGTTCCAGAGTCTGGATAGAGGGGGCAAAAAATGAGGGTAGCTGTAGAAAAATGCAATAGCAGGGGAATCAGAAAGAGAAAGGGTGTTGATGTAATGTGACAGCTTTGCAGCAAAGAGGTTGCAAATAAGGACAGTCTCAAAGAAGTGACAGTCCAGGTTGGAAGCAGATAAGAGATGGGGCTTTGATATGAGAGCAAGAGATGGTAGGCAGTGGTATCATAGCCCTACTTAATTCTCCACATGCCTTTCTCAGTCCTTTGGCATAAATCCCCATTTGTCCAGTTATCTGGCAGCTACTTTATTTTTTTTTCTGGAGTCAAATATTCTGTCATTTTAAGCTCTCATGTTCAACCCATACATTGTTCGACCTCAAATGCTTCTCTAATAGTCTTCTCTGACTGTGTTGACTAAAACATATTCTTTCTTGTCACCTCATCCTGGTCTATGTCCTTATTTTGCTTTGTTTATTAGCACTTAAATTTACTTTAATCCTGTACATTTTCATTTGCTTTTTTTTTTTTTAAAGATATTTATTAATGCATACAGAGCCGGGATACAGGCCAGAGGTGGAAATATGGTGAGAGGATCCAGCAGAGAGAGAGTAGGGAGCAGAACAGGCCAACTGATGAAGTACACTGCTGAGGGGAACAGCGGGCGGGCCAGGAAACTTCTGCCTTGCTATGTGGATCACCTCCGGGGCAGGGATCGAACTCATTTGGAATTGGCTTTAGCTTCTTAGTGCTGTGCGTCAACCCACTGCGCCACCAAGGAGGGCCCCTTCATTTGCTTTTTGTTGTATGCTCCATACCCCAAAGTTAAGGCCATAGGCATCATATAGAGACAGTGCACGAGCATGTAAAAGAGTTCTAGAAATCAGAGAGTCTGAGTTTGCTTTTTGGGTATGGTTTTCATGAGACGTACAGTGTGTGGTAAGGTATTTAGTTTCAGTTTTCTCATTTGTAAAGTGGGGAAGATACTGACTTCAAAGGGTCAATATAATGATTGAGACAATGCCTATAAAGAATTTAGCAAACTGCCTTGCATGTAAGGGCCTGAAATATGTAAGCTATCAGCATTATAATAGAGGCAATTGCTTCTTAAGAAATTCTTCAACTATCTCAAAACTGACAAGGAATCTAAATGGTTGCCTACTTACTTTTTAGCCTTAAAATTATGGGTGGAGGGGATGTAGGGTCTAATAACAATGGAATGGCTTTTGAAGTGCTATGTAGTTCTCTGACTATGTACCACCAGCAACACAATACTTCCCAGAGAATTCTGCCAGTACCTCAACTCTTTACTCCACTGGCGGTTTCTCAGTTGTACTGGTAGTAGTAAGGTTATTTGGCTATAAGAAATGTTATGGCAGATGTTTATGGTCTCAGAGGGGGTGGGATCTGTATGAGCATTTAATTCCACAGCAAGATCCCAAATTAGTTTCATTATTCTGGAGAGTATAACAGGGCGAAAATTGGCCCACAAGCCTCAATAGGGGAATGAAATGATGAGCTAGCTATTAGATAAGCTCTAATGATGTTTACAGCTAAAAGAAAGGATGCTCTAAATAATTCATAGTGGGGAGTGAAATGCATTGTACTAGCCACAGAGTTATATTTTTCCATAGACATAAGAAGAATTTTGACATAGCAAATTTAAATACTCATTTTAAAATAAGTAGTTGTTAATAATTTGAAGCTGGATACACTTCTTCATATTCCCAAATTATCAGACTATAAAAATGCCTTTGCTTAAAAGGAAAAATGAAGTTGGGGAAATTTCTCACTTTTGCCTTTTCCCCAACATTATCTAGCCCATGTCCCTTTCCTCTAACATTGCACTGTCTCTGGGCTTATCACACCATCCTATTTTGACATTTTACCCAAATTCAGTCTCCTTTATCTGATCCACAGTTACAGAGCCCTCCTTTTTTTCATTAATAAAATAGATTGACTGCTGGGGCTTATATCACCAACTGCTAGAAGGAAATGAATCCAATTGTACATAAGAAATGAGAACTAGTAAGTTTAGAGTCAAAAAAAGTCAGCTAGGATCTAGTCAGTCTTTGTCCCAACCTGTTTTGGCCTGGTCTCATTGTAAGATGTTCATGGAATAAATATTTATAATGGAAGGGGGCAGCCCAAGGATGTAAATTCCACAGGGATCTGACAAGGGTCAGGTCAGATGACCTCCATATGCCTGAGCCATTGGAAGAGAAGACTATTTCGGAAGAAACAATTAGCTTGAAATCCAACTGTTGAGTGAACAACAGAACAACTCAAGGCAATCAAGAGGGTGTGAACCATTCTGATGGTGCTAAAATCACAGATATCTAAATATAAATGTATAGAGATAATTCAATCTACTTACCATTTTAAACATTATTTTAAATCACTATTTTGTATTCAATAAACCAGTGTTATCTTTATGGCAACTAGTCACCTACATGTCACTGAATGAGAGAAATACAAGTAAGACAAGTAGAGTGATGTCAGTTCCCCACATGTCTCCTGGCCTCTGCATGTGTTTCCCATGATGTAAATAACTCTTTGAAGTTAGAAAATGATGACATTGGAAGATGACTGACAAGATATTTGGCCCACAGTAGGTATATAGTAAATACATGGTGGGGGCAGGCTGGAGAAAATTTCTGCATAGTGAAAAGGAGGATGAATTTGGGGTCGTCTGGGAAGAACAATCTTGGTTGGCACATAGCCAAGGGACAGATGGAGAACAGGAGAGATGGTGGAGAGACAGAACAAGGCTCAGTCTAAGCATAAAGAGCAGATCACAGCATGGAATTTCTGTAAAGTTAATGACTAGTTTTGTATCAATGTTTTAACTTGCTAGGAATACATATAAAGGTATTTGATTTTGCTTTTTGGGGGTTTGTTTGCTTAAGTCGAGATTTCTCCTTTATATATTTGTGCTTAGAGGGAAAGGAACAAGATAGACATTTCATATTTTAAAAATGGTTAGGAAAAGAACTACACTTCCCAGATTACTTTGTGTTCTGCCAGATACTTTGTTGCTTTACATTTTAAATATTTTTATTTCCATGCAATCTGTATTTAATTTTTAACAATTTTACTGAAATACATGCTATTCGCATATCACAAATTTACCTATTTTGTGTGTGCCACTAACAATTTCTATTATGTTCACAAAATTGTATCACTTACATCACTATCTAGTTGAAGAGAATATTTTAAGCCTCAAAAGAAAACCTTACTCATAAGCAGGTACAACACATTCTTCCCTCCTCTCAGTGCTTCACACCAACTAACCCACTTTCTCTATGGATTTTCTATTCTGGGTATTGCTCATAAATGGAATTATGTAGTATGTGTTCTCTTATGTTTGGCTTTTTTCACTAGCATAATGGTTTGCAGTTGATCCTTGTTGTAGCATCTATCAGTATTCTATTCCTTTTACTGCAGAGTAAGATTTCACTGATGGTCTATGCCACATTTTGTTTCCATTCATCCAGTCATCAGCTTATGGACATTTGAGTTCTTTCCACATTTGTGCTATTATGAAAATTGTTGCTATGGACATTTGTGTACAAATCTTTTGTACACAAATATGTTTTCATTTATTTGGGGTATATGTACTTAAGAACAAAATTGTAGAATCATTTTATTAGATAGTCAGTATTTTACATATAAGTTTATTCCATGCTTAACATTTCAAGGTACTGTATTCAAAAGTGTGCCAAACATTCTTGAGGTATGAAAAATAAAGCATTAATCTATAGGTTCTTTTTATTAGGGACAGTGAAATAGTTAAAAAAAAAAAGTCTACAACCTTAAGGACTAAACATTAGTTTGAAACTTAACTACAGATATAGCATAGAAACCCCTTGGAAATTTGTGTTTCGTGTTTCAAAACCCATATGAGGGACACCAAGTGAACTTCAACATAAGTCACAATTCTTTGGCTTAGTCATCAATATTTGGCCTACTTCTGATGACCCTAAGCACTTATAATAAAATGCATTAACATTAGTAACCATCACCTTTTAAAAAGTTTGCAGTTTTAGGGATTTTTTATGATGTATAAGAATATTTTTATCAGGCTTTACTAAGTTATTTCAGGGCAGATACTTCATCTTACACACTACTGTATCCCCTGTGATTAATCACAAAGATAGGGTAGGCAACTATACTTGTTGAACTGAAATAAACTGTAGTTCCTTAAAGTCTAAAAGTTAATCTTTAATTTGCTATGTACAAACTAAAACCAACACTCGATTTAAACAAAGTACAACATATGAAATCATTGTTTGGTCTGTAAGTGTGTTGAGTGTGCTTCTGAATTATGCAGCTTAACTGCATTTACAAAAGAATTACAAGCAATAAGCATATTGGAAAATACATAGTAAATATTTTATGTCAGCAGTTTCTTTCCCTGGAGGACAAACTTAAAGTATTGCTTTTACAACATTCTAGCAAAACTCTAGAAGGAAGAGTTTAGAAAGAACACACTTTGCAAAAAGGTTTCATTCTTCCTGAAAATATTTTAAAATCATATATTCTAGCAATGGGATTTAGTAGCCCTATGTTAAGCTCTGAAAGGAAAAGAGTTTATCTGTCAGAAGTGCTTGGAATAAAGGCAGTCATCTTGTAAAAAGGCTTTTCACATTACAGTGACAAATGTCAGGTATAGTATGTAAGAAAATCAGTACTATCAACATTTGATTGTTACTTTTCACCAATTCCTCAAAGCATAGAGTTTAGTTTCTTTAAAGTAGGATAGAGATACATTTTTTTCCCTAAAATACTAATAATTTGACAACTGACTGTGAAAAGAAACTAACTATCATGACTGAGAATATAAAAGCTAAATAAGCCAACACACTTTCTCCTAGTTTGGGAGAAACACACTGACAGGTAGATTTCCTTCATCAATACAAGGGAATTTAGCCCAAAATAAAGCAAAACAAAATTTTCGAAGATTGGATTTATATTCTAAAAAGTCATAAAATTTAAATCAATATGAAAGAATAAAGTTCTTGAACACTTATGAATTGAGGAATTTTTCATAATATCTGTTAATAAAAATTTTTGCAAAGTTTATGATAAAATACATTTAGATTTAGCAATATAGCTATCTATGTTTTATATTAAGTAAAACCAGAGGCAGAGCTTGGTGTAAAATTTTCTGTAATCCTGAAATTAGCAATTTAAATGTGTTGAATGAGGTTACAGTGCACAAATCACAAAGGTTTGAGTTCTTATATAGTTGTTCAAAATGTATCAAAGGGTCATAGGTTAATAATAATGGATGTATGTTACATTATTATTATTAAAATATGCAATCTTTGATAATAATTTATTTGTTTTACAAATGCATTGGGACATTAAAAATTTTCTATTCATCTGTGACAAACCATGAAATCCAATATTGCTTACCATGACCAATCCATGAAATTTGTCAACTTTGTTCCTGATTTTCACAGGGCCTTCTTCTTAGATGAAATGACCCATTGAACTAAAAGCATAGCAGTTTTTTTCATCTATGGTAAATCAGTTTAGTTTACTAGGATTTATTATGGACTTTAGACCTTGAGCTTTTCATGATTATGAATCATTGTGCATATAATCCCAAACTTATGGCAAATTATGTCACTATTTCTTCTCCTTCTTAAGAATTCTTCATTTCTAAAATTAGTTCTTAAGTAGGGTTGCCAGAAGAAACAATCTGGAAACAATGGGTGTGTTCTTGAAAGTCAAAGAGTGGGTGCAAATTATAGGGGAATTAAAATCAAAGTTGTTCATTACTCTTGGAATTTCTAACACAAAAGTCTCAAAATTTGCTAAAAGTCAAGATTTATATATTGCCCTTATCAGAATGTTAAAGAATGGAATACTTTACCTAATAAATAATAAGAAGTAGAAATATGTATAATTTTCACTAAAGAAACTAAGAATATTCAATTATCTAGTCTTTTAAGATAAAGTGATTATTTTGGAGAGGGTTTAAGCAAAATTGTATTAATGTTTTAGGATCTACAACAAGTCTTATATAATACTGAAAATTTGAATCAAATAATCCAGAAAAAAGTTCTGAACTTTAAATTTTTAAAATCTTATTTACATATTAACTATTTTAACATTCTCAAAATTTAATTGCTTATTCTATTTCCTTGTCATGCTGCTTCAAACACTAAAGCCTAATAGTAAAAATGAAAATCTATGACAGATTAGTTGACAATGTGGAACCACTACAGCTCTTCCAGATTTGGGGCATATTTTAGAAAAAATTTAGTTAATATTTGATTCAAGCAAATCACTATATAAAATTTAAAACTAAAATGATATTTGAAAAAGAGAAAAAGCTATTAAGATTTTTTTTTATAGATTGTCAAACTATAATGGAAACAAGCAACCTACTAATATAATTTAATCATTTAAACAACTCAAATAGTGAAATTCAAAATCACCTAGTTTTGGGGGAGCAACTGAGTAAGACTGACCAGTAGAAATGTGATACAGTATGAGGACTAAATTCTTTGAGACTGAAGAAAACCCTGTTGGTTAGTATTAGTTTTGTAAAATGAGACAACTCACAATACCAAATATGCACTTCAAAAAATTTGTGCTTGCTGGCCCTCCGGGTTAAAGCACTGCACTAAGAAGCTAAAGCCACTTCCGCATGAGTTCGATTCCCGCCTGCCCCGGAGGTGACCACATGGCGTTTCAGACCTCTCCTGACCTGCCCGCTGCTCCCCTCGATAGTGTACTTCGTAGATCTGCCTGTTCTGCTCCCCACTCTGTCTCTGGCCTGTACCCCAGGTCTGTATGCACAAATAAATAAATCTTTAAAAAAAAATTTGTGCTTGCTATTTCATATATTTAATAGGCAGTAAGGAAATAAATCACATTATTTCACATATAATAGGTAAATACGAATTGATACTTACTGGTATAATTCAGTTAACGGTGAAGTCAAAATGACTAATGTTGTAAACAGATTATTACAATGGGTGTGAATTTTAAAAATTTTATCATCTATATACTCATGAGGATTTAGAAGCTTCTGTACAGATGTACATATTGACCATAACATGTTCTCGGTGCATATTAGAATTGTTGTGATATCAAGTCTATTGGAAAGAAAAAGAAAATCATGTTAAACAAAATTGTTTTTTTGCTTGGTATGTACACTAGTAATCATATCTTTTATATTGTGCACTTAAAAGGCTAGCAATATTTGGTTGGCTAACAGATTAAGAGAACCAGAAAACATCAAAGGGAGCTTTGAGTCTCCAGGTGTAGATGAGCTAGCACACGATTACCTTTAGAACTGATAAGATCTTTAACAGCAAAATATTTAAGAGTGCTTTAAAAATGTTTATTTTTTTATTATTATAATGTTTTGATTACTAATATACAAGTCAAGAAGCTCAAGAGACTTTCCTTGAAATTACATTCAGCAACAGAGTGAAAAAAAGCTGCTATTATCTACATGTACTTGATAGGTTAATATTTATAGTAGAACAATTCTTATCCAAGTACAAGCTGTGAAAGGAAAGATATAAGGTCAGGAACATGTCCCCCCAGCAAATGGGAGGGGGAAAAGGACACCAGAAGTACAAATGGAGACATGTAGAGTTTCAGAAATTTCTAATAGTAAATAAATGTGTGGCATCATTGCTGCATTATTTGTCTGATTTTTAAATCCACTTCTTTGAGTCTTTCTTGCAATAATAGGGATCCTGAATCTTTTTAAGACTGTTTTGACATGATGAAATTTTCAGACCTGAGTTTATTTCCTCTTTACTTTTTTCCCCTCTAAATTCAGTGTTGAAAAAATAGAAGATCTATATTTTGAAGTGATGTGAACACAAATTTAAGAACATTTTAAAATAATATTTTAGATTCAGATATATATATGTATATATATAAATATATATAATACATTTATCCATATATTAGCAAATTGTGTGTGTATTTGTTATATGATAGTAGGAGGCTACTAAAATACTAAAAATATCAATAATAGTCTTTAGGAAAGTTTAATTGTACCTTGCATCCATTTACTCTAATTGCTAATTAAACAATTACAAATTAAAGATATAAATCCACACACAAACATCTACACACGTCTCATTTCTTTTCCACAATAATGGTGGTTTCGGATTAATGATTCCAAAAAATATTCATTTACTTTATTTATAAAAACTAGGAAAAAATAACTAGCATCGCAGGGCATTCTTATGTAACCACCCAGAAAATAAAAACCAGAAGTCTCTATAGTAAGTTAATTAGCTAACAATACTATCTATTTCATGAACTAATAGTGAATCCAATTTCAAAACGAACTGCCACCTCATAGTAAAAAGTGACTTATACTACATTAGACAAAGAATGACAGTATCTTTGCTCTCAAAAGCAGTTTTCCATCTATTCTTCATTTTTGAAGGAAAAAAATGCTTGGTCAGTAATTCAAAACAGCCTGTACAAAATACCATATTTATGAAACACTGTAGCAGGACCTAAATGCCCTTCAAATACAGCATGTTTTACAAAAACATGATCAGGAAATGATTCCCACTACTGAGGGGAAAAAAATAAAAGACTGCCATTTCCTTTCTTCCCAAAATACATATGAAAAAATAAATTTTATACTGAGGACAGATTTTAATCACATTAGGCAGAATATTTATAAAACAAAACCCTTCTCTTCATAGGCACCAGTGTTTCCATGTAAACACATTTTGTAATATTTGTTGCCTTGATAACTCTAATAGAGTTGGACTATAACTCAGTCTTTTATTTTCAGTGATTGCTGCTCTTCATCTGTGATTTCACATTTTGCTGAACTGGTTTTTTGTATACATAACGAAGGGGGAAAATAAAAAGAGGAAAGAAAATAATTATATGATATGAAGAACAAAAATAATTAGACAAAGGAATTCTGTACTAAAGATTAACTATACTATTAAAAGCTTAAAATGAAACTAAAATTTCCCAGTTGTCTAGAAGCTCAGTGTCAAGTTGACTACTCAATCACAGCACTGCTGCCTTTTTCTCTATTGGAGACCTTTATTTTCTTCTGTATCTTATTAATTAACATATATATAGCACACACATGTATACATATATATCACACATACATATATATTATTTAGATTTCAATACATCTTGAATCCTTTTTGAGAATCAAATGGGCTCATAAACAATTTGAAAAAAATAAGAGCAAGGTTATATTGATTCAACTTCTACATTTCCATTTAACTGTGTCAGGAGAAGTGAATATGATTGTCTTTCAGGTGTTAGAAACATGTTAAATATACAAGCATTTATGTCACAAGATTCAGAGTTGCATTCTCCTTTATACCAACTAATGAAAAGGTTTTCTTGAAAAGCAACTTCAATTACCTTATCTGTGGTGTTCTCTTATAACTTGGATGGGCCCGAGCATATCTGGAGTCCAGGAGACCCAAAGATTTCTCCAACACTTCTGCTACAATATCTTGGGCTAACTTAGGGGGCAAAATAGTCCAGAGATCATGATGAAGAGCCCACAAGAAATAATGCCACATCTGGAGAGAGAAGGAGCATCGTTCCCCCTGGCAAAACCACCACACATTAAACAATAGAATCACATCTTCCAGAATGTCAGTTTACTTCCTATGAACCTAATTAGTTTAGGCTGAAAGGAAATAGCTGGAGAGTTTGACACACTAGATGACCAAGAAAGCCTTTTGACAAGATGTAAAACATCCTTATTGACAAAGGAACATATGTTTCATTTCAATTATGAGACTAGATCTTCTTGTGCAAATCCAGACCACAAGCTTTTAACCTAGAAGAATCCTGGATTTACCTACTTCTGGCCGAGAATTTAAAAAGCAAACACTTGGCTCTCTAGTTGTTAAATAAGTCATGTTAGCTATAGATTGTGGGCTGATTGATTTGTCTAAAATTAAGTTTTAATGATTTAAATAAAGTCTGTATGTATTTTTTAAACTACAAACATTATTAAGATTATTTTATAAATCTTTCAGATTTCATGTTATAATGAAATGACAGAAGCAAAAATTACATACTGTAAGCTTATCAACATGCATGGTGTCGGGGGGGATGCATAACCATTGAAAATTATTATATTAGTAATAAATCATTATATTATTTTATCAAGAATGTTTTAATAACAAGAGAAACAGATACTACAATAGTCCAATTTTACCAGCTTTTGTAAAGCTTAGGCAGATGTTATCACTTCTTAGTATTTTTACAGTTTTTCTTACTTCCACAGGGGCCAGATTCTCATTCCTTTCTCATTCTCTTTTGTGTGCCACATTTTCCCCAAGACCACAGGGGGAGCCCCATCAGCCACCAAGGGCAAGGGGAACAGGCAGAAATGAGAGAAAGACTCAAGTGATTTATAAGCATTAATTAGTTAACAAGCTCTCAGGGAGGGATGTTCATTTTGGCTTCATTTTCTTCAAATCAGATCAAAAGTTTATTTTAAATAGAGTAAAATGTATTCCTCAAGCATTATCCTGATTATATTACCATATCAAAACAAACTAGTAAAAGTTCCCATTTTATCTCTAAGTAGCCCTCTTGGACTTAAAGCCAATTGCTCACTACTTATATTTTCCCAGCAAATGTAAAAAAGATCAGTTCTTTTATACCAAAGTTCACCATTTTTTATGCAGGCACTCCCAAGAGTATTTTCCTTAGATATTATTCTTTTGGTAATTTGCTTGATTACTAAATCTTTTGTAGTCACTATAATAATAAATTCTAATTATTATCTATTGACTTTCAAACAGCATTTATAAGTGAGTAGAATTGTTATTCTCATGTGGGGAATGTGGGCATCAAAATATCAAGCTGGAGGGAACTTCAAACTATTGGCTTATAACTTCCTGACTACAAGTTTGTCAAAACTGATTTTTAAAAATTACAAAAGTTATGCAAAAGTAGCAAAATTATACTTCCTTATATTTATTTGTTTTCTATAATTAAAAATGCTTTTTAAAAATTCCTAAATAAAAAAGGGAGTTTAAAGTTTTAGTTTCTCAACTTCCTGTGGTATATGTTAATGAAAGCAAAATTGACCCAACTCATATAAGGCTAATTGGAATGACTAACACTAACTTTCTGCATGGCAATACATGGATGCTTATAATAGACAGGTCAATATGATGCCTCATATTTTTATTTATTGATTTTAAAGATTTACCCATTTATTTATGCATAGAACTAGGGTGGAGGCAGGTGGGGAGCGGGTGAGAGGATTCGCCAGACACAGAGTGGGGAGCAGAACAGGCAGATCTAAACAGGCAGATCTACTGAAATACACTGCTGAGGGGAGCAGAGGGTGAGACAGGGGAGGTCTGCTGTGCAGTGTTGGTCAGCTCCCTGGCGAGGGATGTGGGGATCGAACTGAGGATATAGCCATTATAACATGGTAGCGCTGAGATTTCATCCCTAGGCTACCAGGGAAGCCCCTCTCTTATTTTTAAAATGTATAGAAAACAACTTCTTTGTTAACATTTAGCAATTCAATGAGAAAACAACGATCATTTTAGGTACACAAACTTTTAAAAGACAAAAATACTTTTTTTTAAGACTTGCTAAATTATTAACTCTCTAGTTTACTTAAAAACATTCCAAACTTTTCATTGTTCTTATAATTTTCTTCAAAATGTATATAGTCATTGGTTTCAAGGGTTTTTATTAAACCAAATGTGATTAATTTAATTTCCTGAACTATTTGTTGACATTTCAAAAATATTCTGCTAGTAAACGTGTTATTTTTTTTGTAGACTCACTATAATGTAAACAACTGTGAGCTTTTATTTATGGTCAGATTATGTATCCAGAAACAAGCAGCTGGGTTTAATAGCATAAACACACAATGTTATCTTTGAACAGACAATTCTTTATTCTTTGACTACTGGAAAACATAAGTTGCTCACATTGAGTAGACACCAATTAGACCCAATACTTAATTTTAAGTGGTAACCTGAGCGCCTATTGTGCCATCTGAGCAGCACTCCTTCAGGAGAGACAGCAAACTTTGACTCTGTCAGCCTGAGAGCTTACAAAATGGAAATGATGTATCTGGGACTCACTTGATATCACAAAACATGAGCGAGTGTTGCTCCACATCATGTAATAGCTTTCACTATTTCTTTACTACACTTTGTCTACGGTGATAGGCTCCCTGATAGATCTGTTCTGCCTTAGCCTCCAAGTGGGTATATTTCATCTCCTTTCCCCCCCAAACAGCCTTTACACAAACATGCTAGTCCTGTTTGCAACAATAGGGAGAGGCAGTGAAAGGGGTGTGGTAAACGAGATAAACCAGGTCAGGTTCTCCAGTTGTCAAAACAGTTTAAAATATGTGCTATTTTTAGAAAATTCTTATTTTTGGTAGGTATAAACACAGTATCACTTTATTTTTCTGAGCATAAATAACAGCCACTAACTCTGTAATTAAATTGTAACTACTGACCATGTAAGTATATGGAAGCTACAACACCCATATAATCACAGGGTAACGGTATTGTTATTTCTGTCTTTGAAGCTACAGCCTTGTCATAAGATCTAAGAACTGTGTATTACATGGCAATTTGTTGTTTTATTTTTTTAAGTACTCAGTAACTTCAATACAGGTTCTAAATGCATCCTCTTATTACTTATACTGTACCACTCTCCTATCTCCCATTTTGCATAGGAGAAAACATAATACCCCTATGTTAGACATATAGTGAGATGATACCTGTTTTTTAATGAAAACATCATGTAAAATTGCTCATTAGTATCGTGACACATTGAAATAGTTTGAAACATGAGATGGATTCATTTTCAACTTCTCTGTTTACCTCAAGGCAAATAACAAACTGTGATGTTGCCAGAAGAGGGGAGGCCAATACTCTCACTCTTATCTCAGGCCACCAGCAGCACTGTAGTGCCATTTTCTCCCCAGTCCGCTTGCTGCTGTTTGAAGTATTTCAGGTTTGGAAAACCCTAAATGGACACTCTTGCAAAAAGAAAAACTATCTGGAAAGGGCCTCTAAAGGAGAAATGAAATGGCCTTAGAAAAAGTGATAAGTCCTTTACAAGAGTTTCTTATTATCTGCTCCTCTCTGTTGTGGCAACATATATTATGATGATAACTCAGGCATAAATGAAGCCATAGGAAAGCTCAGTGTCAGGCAGGTGAAAGAATGACTTCACTGAATAAAACTTCACTGTTATTCTAAAATTTCGTGATAATTAGGAAAGTCAAGTCAGATACTTCAACTTGGAGGGAAGGGCAATTGGAAAAAACTAGTGAATCTAGATTGACTGATGATTCTTTAAAAAACCTGATTATCTTTGATTAAAATATTATTAATGTTTCAACCTACTCTGGAATCAACTTCAAAGAATTTCAAATATTGTGGATTATGTATAATCAATAGGATTTAGGACAAAGGAAATTAATGAAGTCTGCTGATGAATAATTTTCATTGATCTGGATTTGGTTGCACTTAGAATCTTTAAGTTTTAATTCAGAAGAAATTTGGGATTTCAGAACATGGGCTAAATGAAAATAGGTAGGCTATAAATGATCAGATGGGTCTGAAAGTGCACTCATAGGAACATGCAATGAGAAGGAAAATAAACAAAAAATAGAGGCTTAATAAAAATATCAAACAGAGATGGAAATATATAATAAGAAAAAAAAACAAGAATACCTATAACTAGTCTCTTTGTAAAAAAAAAATTATAAGTTTGCAGCATTTTGGCATTGCTCATTCTTTGAGTTCTCATTGTATCTTATTATATTCCAGCTTATTATATGGTACTGTAACATTGCAGCTCAAATTAAGTTATTTTTACTTTTAAGCAGAAGGAGAGCTCTGATGTCTAATTTTTTTTTCAGATTTTAAAAACAGTGTTTTTCCTAAGTATAAGCTCAATATTTAAAAAATATTATACTAACAGCCTCCGTGTGTTAGTAATGCCAAGCTCATGTTTCTAATTAGCCAGAAAGCAGGTAGGCAGTAAAACATATTTGTGTAAAAAGGAGGGATAGTAAACTTAACTTCACACCTCATAAAAAGCTTTGTAGTCATCCCAGTGGTGGCTCTCAGCATCCTGTAAAATGCTTGTAGCACAAACTCTGACGCAGTAGTCCGTAACCTGAAACTGTAGAGTGTTGATGAATTCCTGATACTGTTGGACAGGCACCAGGAATATGGGTCTGTTTGGAGGGAATGATCAAAGAGACAGAGATTTAAGGTCTGTGCAGTAGGCGGTAACAATCTCCAGTACTACAAATGGTTCTGATTATTAGATATCAATCATTCATTTCCTCTCAATGCTGAAGTCTGCATCCACATTCACTTTCCAAAATGAAAAAAAAAAAAAAAAAAAAGCTGGTCTTTGTTTGGCAAGTCCTTTGAAAACATACATCTGCTGTTCCACAAATATGCACTTCAACTTGAGACAAACTGCATTGTCAATACATCATTCAAAATAAAAGTATTCTTTGTAAACCTGTTATTAGAGATCAGTGCATTATTTAGGCATTAGGTTATCATTATTACAGAGAACAACAAGCACTTGTCAGAACCAACTTTTATAAAGCTATCACATGTCCCACAAAGACATTCTTTTTATTTCTAAAATTATAATTTTGTAGATGTCAATTATCTCATAAACTGTTTTAAAATATTCTGCAGAGACTAAAGTGATCTCTGGCACATTTGTTTATAAATTCAAGTATGAATCACAACATCTGACTGCCTTCAAGAATTAAAGAAATGTAGTACTAGCTTACATCAGCCAAATTTATTTTACTTTAATCTTCAGCTATTGACATTCCACTTTCTTAGGTTTTCTCTCATAATGAAGAGATAGCAAAGGCTGAATTAGGAATACATAATAGATTCCTAGACTCACACTGGATTGTTAAGTCCACATATTCCCTCTGAGAGGAGCTATACTATTTTCTAAAGGATATTATGTGAAAAGATCAGTAATCATTTTTTAAAAATATTTATTTATCCATACAGAACTGGGGTACAGGCCAGAGATGCGGAGGGTGAGAGGATTCACCAGAGACAGAGTGGGGAGCAGAACAGGCAGATCAACGAAGTACACTGCTGAGGGGAGCAGCGGGTGGGTCAGGAGAGGTCTGCCACACCATGTGGATCTCCTCCAGGGCAGGTGGGGATCGAACTCATGAGAAGTTGGCTTAAGCTTCTTAGTGCAGTGCTTTAGCCCGCTGCGCCACCAGGGAGGGCCGATCAGTAATCATTTTTAAGCTCTATTTAGAAGACACAGTCTTTTAGGTTACTAATACATGAGAATAAAGACTGTCAAATGTTTCCTCTTCATATATTATGAAGTTTATTACTAAATGGGTGCTCTGAAATATGTTTACATTGGTGATAATTAGAATAGACTGAAGGCCTTCCCTGGTGGTGTAATGGGTAAGGATGCAACACTGCAAGCTAGCCACAGCGGCTTCAATGCGAATTCGATCCCTGGCCCCAGAGATTGATGCATATGGTGTGGCAAACCTCTCCTGACCTGCCAGCTGCTCCCCTCAGCAGTGTACTTCTCAGTGGGCCTGTTCTGCTTCCCACTCTGTCTCTGGTGAATCCTCTCACAGCCCCTGCACCTCTGGCTTGTACCCCAGTTCTGTATGCATCAATAAATAAATCTTTAAAAAAAATAGACTGAAATGTATTTCTTCTCCATGTCAGCTCCTAATAGCCTATTGGAAACAGAAGCAGAAAGTACATATTTCATCACCATGTATATGAAGGACTAAAACAAACTTATTTATGGTTGGTCCAATGTGCCTTCCAAAATGGAATGGTCATGTCATAACTACATGCACAAAATTGTTGCTAAAGATTAAAATATAGAAATGAACGAGTCTTTGAATTGTGTCTTTAAAGAAAATACCTGTCTTACAATCCAACTGGCTTTATATCCTATGCTACTCCCCTTTACATTACTTAGTCAAGACAAATGAAAATTATTCGCTTAGTTAATTATTAATTCCCCCTCAAATATTACCATTAATATTTCACTCCTGGGATAGCCAAAGATTGCATGTTACTTTAAATAGGACCAGCACCTTATTTAAATGGCACTTACTTCTTAGTAGTTTCTTTCATCAAATTATCATATTGAGTGAAATGCTGGAAGACATACATTGCAGTGGCAAGCAGGCTGTGCACGTTTGTCAGGGATGCTCTGGAAGGAAATTCTTTCCCTCTCTCCTGCAGTCTTACCAAGACAGCTGTTGCGACTTTACAACAGGCCTCCACAAAGTTTGCTCTAATTTCCTGAAAAGAATCATCTCTGCATGCCAGAGCCAGTGGAAGCATTGTGTCAAGTTTTTCCAAGATGTCAGAACAAAACTAAGGAGAAATAAATGTAGCACGGAGTTATTTGTACTCTGACAGCACCGTGTAATTTATGTACAGCGGAGCCAAATTCCTAAATGATAAATTTGGCATCTGACATAAATACAATGATGCAACTTTGTAATAATCGATTTCTCAGTTGTAGTGAGTTCAATGTTTTATGTCAAATAAGGAAACACCAAATGATGCTTCGCTCTATATAACTTTAAGGCTTCAGGCTTACCGGACACATTATGAAACACTCAAGAAGCAATTCTACATGACAATACTCCTATCTGTAGTTAACAGAACTCAGAAAATATGTTTCCTTGACATTAATAAAATTGTATTCCATTTTGGGGGGGCTAAGTTTTCATGTCATTTTTTTTTTATAAATCACCCCATAGAAATAAGGCTATATCAACTTAATAGAAGTAACCTAGAAATACTAGAAACAATCTCATGCAGCATCTTTTAATTGGTGAGGAGTCAGTTACTTTCAGAAGTCATGTGCCTAACTTTTCACTATTTATTATGTGTCTACTTCTTAATGGCAAGAGAGTCTTGGTAGATTCGAAGACAGAACTTGCTTCCATTCTATTTCAGCAATGTTCCTGAGGGATGTTTTGGAGCCTCAGAGTGATAGTAGCAGAAAAATGAAGAACTCACCTTCAAGTGAGTTAACATAATTATGTACAGTCATTGGCTCCTGAATTCAATGCAGACTTAATACTGAGTAGCTGTATATATCTCCATAATTACATCCTTTTCTCAGAATGTTCTGTGACTCTCAAAACACAAATGTAGAGATGTAAGACTAATGAAATGAAATTTTTGTTAAGCAGTAAATGAAGATGTAAATATTAGATTTCCATTTCAGGATTCCATAGGATTACCTAATAAAACAAAGATACCCAGTAAATTTGAACTTTAGATAAACAACAGATACTTGTCCAGAATGTTTTATGGACTGACTTGTGTTCCATCTACCCCCAATTCATACAGTTCATCTCATTATGGGACTGTATTTGGAAACAGGGCCTATTAAATCAATTAAAATGAGGTGATAAGAGTGAGACAATGTGACAGACCCACATTCCATATGTCTAGATTTGCCTGTGCACTTGAATAGAAGGAAGACCACGTGAAACACACAGAGAAGACCATCTGCAAGGAAGACCTTAGAAGAAGTCAACCCTGCCAACACCTTGTCTTAGACATCTAGCTCCAGAAGTGAGAAAATTACTTTCTGTTGTTTATGCCTTCCTTCCCTCCACCCCTTAAAGTGGCCTAGACCAATACGAGATATTAACTCCTTCAGCCTTTCAATTTCTCCTAAAGGCATTCAGACATATAATTCAAATGCAAACAATAATTTCTCTAGCTTTTCATGAATCATAGAAGCTTCCTTTTTAGTTGCTTCACACTCAAAGAGAAACAAATTAGTGACAAGTTGGAGTCTGTTTTTGCTAGCAATGGCCCATAGATACCAGAAGAAAATACTGGTACTCGGTCAAATATCAGTTTTTGCCAAGAGGCTGAACCATTTTTCTATAGCTTCTGTTTAAAATGCTTTATATTTGTGAAACACACACACGGCACTCATTAGGAGGTCTACACTTTGAAAGGATTTCATTTGATACTTGCCTTTGCAATTTTCTTTGGTTGATCCTCTTCAGGAACCACACAGCCGTCCTTCCAAAGATGCTGAACATTTACAAGTTTTATAACATAGCTCACAGCTGAAGATCTTTCATTCTGTTCTTGTTGGAGAACTTTTGTGGAAAAATCTTCGATTGTTGTTATTATACAATGTGCCATGGGAAGAGAGACTTCTTTAAATGCAGTTCTCCAGCCAAAATGTAGTAAAGGAGCCTGAAAAGAAATTTATATGAAGTAACATTAATCTTAACTTAGCAACAAGTGTTTCTATTGTTATAGATATAAAATGATTGCATTCATTCAGGAGGTTTAATATAGGCATTTTTGATAAACTGTAAAAGTCATTCTTATAACCTGAAAAATATTACCTACTGAATAAAATAATATACAAAAACATGTGCATCCTTTACACACAGTAATATACTGACATTTCATTTTAATTCATCAGTGAGTGTAATCAAAATTTTTTTTGAAATTTAATCTCTTAAATATAGTTCAATAAAACCATCTTTATGAGAACTGAAAGTTACACTTACTATTTATCATCTAAAGCAATCTTTAAATTTGATATATTTAATAAAACCTAAATTAGATTTTTATAGTCTTTTTATAGTTTATTGTTAACAAGTATTGCAACATAAGACAGCATTTAATATTCAATCTTTTATTTCTTTTCATGCTTAGATATCAGACAAGCCAAAATATAGCAATAAGAAATAAATTCTCAGAGAAAACACACTATTGCCTCTATCTAGATTTTTACTTCCTTAGAATTTTATTTAGTTTCTCTACCCACAAGTAGAAAGCAGCACTATTTTTGTTCCAGGAAATGAAGAATTGTGATCTGTACTCAAGAGGCAGGTGGGAGAAGTTGAGGTGAAGGTTTGTGTTGTTTGTTTTCTATTTTTGCTTTGGTCTTGGACACATTTGGCAATATGTTTATGAATGTATATTTCCCCAATTCTTCTAATGTTCTCTAAAGTACTAAAAACACATTCAGATTAAACTGCCTATTTTAATGTATCTGGTTTACAGTGGTAATCTACCTACTGCAAATCAGAAGACCCTATGAACAGAATCCCTGCTTGAATTAGTCACTTTTCTAGTAACAGATCTAAAAACAGGCAGTGTTGGGCATCCCTCAAAAATTGGCCGTTTAAACCATTCTTTCCTTTCTCATTTCTTTTTAACCTCCATTTTCTCACATTTCTACAATTACCTGAGATTCAAATTTTGAAATGATAGACCCTGATGTGGAACACTCAGCTCCCTCCTCTTCTCATGGGATGAATTTTACAAGAGAGCAGAGTCCTCATTAGACTGGATTTTTATTAAAAACATATAAGTCTGGCCCTCCCTGGTGGCGCAGCAGGTTAACACACAGCTAAGGCCACTGCTGCTTGAGTTTGATCCCGCCTGCCCAGGAAGTGACCCACAAGATGCAGCAGACCTCTCTTGGCCGGCCGGCCGCTGCTCCCCTCAGCAGTGTACTTCGACAATCTGCCTGTTCTGCTCCCCACTCTGTCTCTGGTGAATCCTCTCACCTCCCCTGCACCTCTGGCTTCTACCCTCTTCTGTATGCATAAATAAGTGAATCTTTAAAAACAAACAAACAAACATGTAAGTCAATTTTCAGCCAGGAATTATTTTTTCAGTGCTACAGGATAAAACTCATAATGGATTCGCAGATATATGTTGACACTATTACATATGAATAAAAATATTACCACTGATGTTTTGCTCATTTCGTTTAATGGTATTAATTGCTCTGAAGGAATACTGGTTTCATTTACTCTAGGTTTCTCCATTACAACTTCCCTTTTAGATGTCTCCAAAATTTCTGTACATTAGAAAATAAAACAAACATATATTAAGATAACAAACCATATTATATGTGGTTAATAAACTCAAGTTAAACTTAATTATGTAGAAAAAAATATGTTGAAAAGGCTTATTCATATCAAATACCCAGACCACATACCAAGATGTAAAAAATAGTCAACAAGTTGAAGGGTTCTGTTATCACTACAATAAAGATGGTCAAAATACAGCAAGTCCTTTTCCATACATTTACCTTGATTGAAATTTGTATGCTATTTATGTTCATATTTAATATAAAGCATCTGTAACTGTAAACTACAGAAAATTCTGTCAATAGTTCATTTTGATGTTAATATAGACTATGTTAAGAATCGAAAGTAAATATTAATTGCCTTGTTCATTTAAAATGTTAAATTCTAAGGTACTGCATTTAAAAATTGGTGGTGTCCTTTAGCATAGTTATTCTTTTTTGAAATAAGGAGAGCGAAATGTATACAGATAAACACGCATATATCAAGAAATAGTCTTAATAAAAATATTAATAGGGCCGTCACAGGTGGCGCAACAGGTTAAGATGCAGCACTGCAAACTGGCTGCAGCCGCCTCACTGCGAGTTTGATCCCCGGCCCTAGAGGTGACACACATGGTGCGGCAGATCTCTTCTGACCCACCCACTGCTCCCCTCAGCAGTGCACCTCGTGGATCTGCCTGCTCTGCTCCCCACTCTGTCTCTGGTGAGTCTCTTGCCACCCCTGCACCTCTGGCTTGTAACCCAGTTCTGTATGCATAAATAAATAAATCTTAAAAAAAAAAGAATATTAATATCTGGTTTGAAGAACAGAAACAGTGATATAGGAAATATTTCCTAGCTTCTAAAATTAAAATATTTCTTCAACTCTTTTCTATGGGAAAAAAAAATTGACCTAATAAACAAATGTGCTAAAAAGATATTTGCAATTTTCTATTAGGGTTCTATTAGCAATAGTTTAATTTTATGTAAATGAATTTGCTGTTTTGTTTACTTACATTTGATATATGATGATGAATTATATACTATGATGTGCATTTTCTTTTAAGACCCATAAGAAACAACTTTTTCTCATGGCTTGAGCAAAGTAAATTTCAAAAATGTACTGGCTTTTCTGACAAATATAATCATTCAGAAGTTGCATGTTTTTATTATTTTTCTAAATGTAGTTCTATGAGCTTAGTCATGAATGATTCCTAAGTAACACAGTTCACAGAAAAAGTATTTTGGGCTGATGTTAAAGCTAATTTCAACATTCTTATACATAAAGTACCTTGAAAGGCAAATATTCATTTTGGTAGGTGATATAAACATCCATTTGGAAATTCTTATCAGAATTTATCTTTCTGAGGATTAGTTTTTACTAACTTAAGTGTCTCTTAATCATTTTGGATTTGTGAACACTTCTGAGAAATTGATTAAAGTGACAGAACACTCCTTCCAAAATGCACAATATTAATGCACACACACACGATCAGGGATTCCTATAACCCTTTGTAAAGTTCATTTATGAACCCCAAGGGTGTATGGACTGCAGCTTATGAATCCTGCTTTATTTCTCAGCACACATCATAACATAAAGAAGGTTTCAAACTCAGTGTTATAACATTTAGTCTAAAATACTTTCTCTATAACTTGCCTTTTATTGTCTTTTTAAGATGGTGTTATAAATAGGGTCAATTCTAACAATGACATAAAATCCAGATTGAACAAAGACCTTTAAATAAAGAAAATGAAACTATAAGGTTATTAAAAGAAAATATGGAATTTTCAGAAAGAAAAATCTGTCTCTAGTTTTCAGAGGGACACACAATTAACAATGAAAATAGATATGACAAACTGTCTTACATGATGAAATCTTAAAAAAATACTTAATAGACATTAATTTTTGGAGCAGTTTCAGGTTTTCAAGAATTTAAACACAAAGTACAGAAAATTTCAATATACTATATTTCTCCCTGCCCTCATTTTTTATAATTATTAATTATCTTGCATTAGTGTGGAGCATTTCTTACCACTGATGAATTAATATTGATGGATTATTATTAACCAAAGTCCATAGTTTACATTAGGATTCATTCTTTGTGCTACACAGTTCTACAGGTTTTGCCAAATACATGTTTTACATCCACTGTTACTGTATTTCACAGAAAAGATTGACTGCTCTAAAAATCCACCCCCTCCTCCTCCACCCTCTCTTCCTGGCAACCACTGATCATTTTACAGTCTCTATACTTTCACTGTTTCCAGAATGCCATACATGTGAAATCATATAGTAGACATTTCAATGTCCCTTAGCAATGTCCATTTAAAATGTGCATTGAAAGTTCCTCAATGTCTTTTCATGACTTGATTCTCATGTCTCTTTATCATTGAGTAATACCCATTTCATTGATGCACCATGCTTTGTTTATCTACTCACCTACTGTGGGGTATTTTGGTTGCTTCCAAATGTTGGCCATTATGACCATACCTGGAATAAACTTTTGTGTGCAGGTGCTTGTGTGGACATAATTTTTCAACTTATGTTGGGTAAATACCTAGGACCACAATTACTGGATAAGATATTATCAAATCATCTATCAAATTTCTATTTTATTTTACATTCTTATCATTAATGAGAGTTCCTGTTGCTTCACATGACTGACAATGAATTTGACACTGTTACCAGGTCTTTTAGATTTTAGCCATTCTAATAGGTGTGCTATTGACTTGTAATTTGCTTTTCCCTGCTGACATAAGATGTTGAGTATCTTTTCATATGCTTATTTGCCATCTGTATATGTGTACTAAGGAACGTGTTCAGCTTTTTTGTCCATTTTTTTTCCATTGAACTTCCTATTTTCTTGTTGATTTTTAAGAAGTCTTTTGCATCTTGGATACAAGTTCTTTATCATAGTTATTTTGTAAATAGGACTTATCTTTTCATCCTGTTAATGATCAGAACTTTTTTTTAAAAAAAAAGATTCATTTATGCATATGAGAGCTGGGGTATAGGCCAGAAGTGGGATAAGGATGAGAAGATTCAGCAGAGACAGAGTTGGGAGCAGAACAGGCAGATCTACTGAAATGCACTGCTGAGGGGAGTGGTGGGTGAGATGGGAGAGGTCTGATGCACCATGTGTGTCAGTTCCCTGGCCAGGAATTGAACTCATGCTGCAGTTGCTACAGATAGCTTGCTAGTGCTGAGACATAACCCCTTGCACCACCAGGGAGGCCTGACCAGACCCTTTTTCACTTGTGATTCTATTTTACAAACTTACTGAACGGATATACATACAAATGTATAAGGACATTTGCTGCATCATCTTTTTGTAGTTAAACAGATGAAGAAAAAATGATCATTACTGTATAGCTGGGGGCCTCCCTTGTGGCACAGGGGTTAAGTCCCAGCACTATCAAGCTATAGCCAGCCACTGCAGCATAGCAGACTTCTTGCCCGCTGCTCACCCCAGCAGTGTATTTCAGTAAATCTGCCTGTTCAGCTCCCCATTTGTCACCGGTGAATCCTCTCACCCCCCCCCCACCATGCCTCTGGATTACTCTCCAGTTCTTGTATGCATAAATAAATTATAATTTTTTTAATGATTAAGAAAATGCATGACTGGCTAAATTATAGAATATGCACCAATGGAAAGCTATTCATCTCTTAGGAAAAATAAAATGTTTCTACATAATTGTTAATAAAAAAGGATTTTTGCATAGTATGACAAGATTTTATATTATTTTGACATGGAATATATATAAAGGTAGTCACCTATGAAAAGACAAACTAGAAAGCTTAAGAGGAAAAGAAATTTTCTCCTAACCATTTTTCCTCCTTAAAATGTTTACTGTATGCATAAACTACTATTAAAAAAAATAAGTAGGAAAAATAATAAAGTCAAATAACTAATGACATGAGTGGTCAAACTTGGATTCTTAACATCACTTTACTTTTCTACAGGTAGTTCATAAAATTTGTTAATTCAAGAGTTATTTGGAAAAATAACAATGGTTTGATATATAAGCTTTGTAGATGTATTTTTTAGAAATAACTGAAATTTTGTAGCTATAGTTAGACTTATAAAAAAAAAACTAGTTGTCTTACAGGTCTCATACCATTCTCAAATACATCATGTTGATTTACTCAAAGGTAAGCTTACCAAGACTTCTCTTGTTGGAAAGCAATTCTGTGGTAAAATTTAAAAATATGAATTATCAAATAATTATGATAGCCTTTAAGATATAATCCCCCTCCACAAATTTTTAGGACATTAGAACTAATCATAATCGTGTACAGAGAAGCAAAAAGGATCACTTTATGTAGATAGTAATATTGAACTTAGGCAAATAAATCTCATGATTTTAACAAATTGTTATTTTTACATTTGTTTGGAATTCAAAATGGTCATTTTTAAAATTCAGTATTGTAAAACTTCATGAGCTCTGTGAACATTTGACAAATGATTTCACCTATTTTAACGTACATTGAAAATTCTATACAATTATTAGCATTGTCTAGAAAAGGTAGTCCACTTTGGACTCATCACTCTGAAATATAGTTACTAGCATGCACTCGATGGTGGTTTCTTTAAGAAAACACCCAGATTAAGGACCTCGGTAGAGTGCAGAGAGTCACAGGAATGCCAGCTGCTGAACAGCCTCCCCCTACAGAGTTCGCTGTGGTTCATTTTATACTTCTGGTTAGTTTCCACACTGCCGCTTTCTTTCATAGAGTAGAGGTTGGCAGTACTTCCCTGTGACATCCACTTTCACACCCAAATTGGTCTTCATAGGCTCCCATTGTGTGCACTACAAAGCAACTTGCCTTGTTGGCAGCTCTGAGTGGGAACTGTAAGTCTTTCTTTTCTTCACTGTTCTTTTCTGGCTCACAAGCAACCTCCCACCAAAAGCTGAATCTGTAGAAGAGACTACATCCAAGAGATAATACTATGAAAAAGTATGAAGAGAAGCCCAGGTGGCCACCTTGCAAATTTCCAATGTGCAAGCCTTCGACCTCTCTGCCCAAGAAACAGCTAAAGTCCTAGTGTAATGAGCTTTACAAACCCTAGGAGCCTCTTTACCTTAACTATATACGCCTCCCTAATACAATCCCTTAACCATCCAGCCAAGGAACTCTTAGAAGCCATTTGACCCCTCTTAAGACCCCCTAAGAGTACAAACAATCTTTCAGAAGATCTGAAATCTTTGATTCTTCTGAGACAAACCCTAAGTGTTCTTCTTACATCCAATTGAAGCAGCCATTGCTCTTTGTCATTGCTGGGGCTATAGAAAAATGAGGGCCAAGAAACCTCCTGGTTTAGATAAATCTCAGATGCCACCTTTGGAGAAATTGAGGAACTGCCCAAAGAACAACTTTATTCTGAAGGGGTTTTAGAAATGCCCCATAAATCAGACCTGAGGCTACTCCCTAAGATATCAACTAAAAGAAATACAGTATGGCATCATACCAGTCAAATAACATCCTATCAATTTGTGAAACCCCCAAAACAAAAATCATCAAATCATGACCAAACAAAAGCAAATAAAAATAATAACTAATTATCTGTACTTTCTCAGAAAAAATATTTTGTATGTCTCCACAAAATCTATTGCATCACATTCAAATGACTATAAGTACTGCCAGTTTGGCTGGGTCTACAATAAAGTATTAAATACCAAAGTAGAAAACAAAGTATTTTGTTAATCATCTTTATATTTTCTCTATGTGATGTTAAGCACCTGGATATTTTTAAAACATCTGGATGATGAAAAAAAAAAAAAAACACCTTCCTTTCAGCACATTGTTTTGGTTATGTAGACATAGTAGGCAACTCTTTCCAAGATCTTTATTAGTAAAATATGCTTCAATCAAAAGAAATACTCAGGAAACTAAAGGACTTGGGTTTCCCCCACCTCCACCTCATTCTCTCCCTCAAAAGATTTTTTAAGTAAAACATTAACTATCAGAATAATTTAAGATACATTTGGTTTCTTTAATCATCCATTTCAAGGAATCTTTCCCTTTCTGATTTAAGAAACTAATGCTTTTGATAAGAATTGCTTAACTTGGCTACACTTAATAAGACATTTAAGATTTTTCTTGACAATTTCCGTCAACATCATTCTTTTCAGGGAGTCATTCATATAGAGAGATATCAGATTAAGTCAATCTTAGTTTGGTTACCAAAAAACATCTGAATTTCCACAATGAAGAATACATATGCCACAAGGAGATGTTCTAGAACTTAGACATTTCCTACAACTATCTTTAGAAATTCTTCCACATGCTATGTTTGAAAACCTACAATACACTATGTGATAGTGAAGTTACTTTTATCTACACATTCCTCATATGATACCTAATTTGGGATAAGACATCTTTTGTGACATAATTTATGTATTTTTTTCTGTTAATTTGTTCAATTATGGTGACTATAACTCTCAAAATATAGTTTGCAAGTTTAAACATTGCTTGAGTTTAATCTAGTTTAAGTGTATCTGTTCTTTCTTTTCTCCTTCTCCCACCTCCAAAATCATTCTGGCAAAATGTTGCTTCAATTCTTAACCATTTTTGTTGTAAGTCTTTACAACACCTCTCTAACATAATTCTACTTTGAACTTATACTGTCCTTACAAAGACTAAAAGTTCTCAGAATTGACTTCATCTTTCATTTGGCTTGCCTCAGACAAATACATGATGAGCCTGAGGTCCAGATGTTCTATATTTCACTGTTTTGTGATTCACCCCTAAAAAATACCATGCTAGAGATGTGGATGAGGGATGCCAGGGATGATGGATGAGTACTAATGCCAAGTGTCAACTAACTGAGGCATCAACATGTCAATCAAAGATGAAGCGGTCATACCTCTCTTTTCAGCTCCTTTTGGACACATTCAGTATCATCCAGAAGACCCATTAGTACCCACATCATTTCTAATTAAATTTAATTTTTCAATATTTTAATTTATAATTTGTCTAATATTTTGATTGTTTTCCACTTAGTTTTTCTTGTCAGGTTCAGAAATCTATAATCTCTTCAAATTATCTCTAAATTTGGAAAAATTATCTACATTATTTACTTTATTTTCAATAGAGCTACCTAAACCTCACCCAAAACAGAGAAGTTTCAGTAAGTTACTACTGAATTCACTTCAACCCTATAATTTTTCTAGTAGTTTTTAGCCAAGCAAAGTAAATAAATCAAAATAAAAATAGACATATTCAACTAAATCTAATTCAGGTATTCTCTTCTAAGACATCTGTCGTGGGGGTTAAAATTTCATAGTGGTAGTTTTTTGCAAATGCAATCACAAGGTTTGTTCTCTTAAAATGGTATAATGTAAGAGAACTTTTTATTATCATTCATTCTGAAATAGAAGACAATATTTTACACTATAGATACTATAATAGAGAACATAACCATTATGTTTTTGAATTCCACCTTTAATATTAGAAACATTTCAACACACATGATTTGGTTAAGACTAAACTTAAGACGATGTATTATTAGATAAACTTTTATCTACACATTCCTCATATGATACCTAATTTGGGATAAGACATCTTTTGTGACATAATTTATGTATTTTTTCTGTTAATTTGTTCAATTATGGTGACTTAACTATCTTAAGAACTAATTTTTATTGATTATTATTTGCTAAATATTCTTTTAAACACTTTACATATACTAAATCATTTAATTCTCAACCTTATTTAAACTATTGAAATAAAATTGTCTAGCCTTGAGAAAAATTAGAAACATTTTTCTAAAACAAGAAAATTAGTCAGCTCCTATACCATAATTTTAGAGATGAGAAAACTGAGGTCTACTGAAGTTAATATTTTGTTCAAGATCTTCAGGCTGCTAGTAAGCAGAAGGGATGCTCCAGATCTTCTAATCTTTTGAATTGAAAAAGAAAATCAGACTCGACAAAGACAATTATCTAGAACTAATTCATGAAGTATTGTCAACTAGAAAAAAATAATGGAATTTATGTGTATAAAGAAAAGAAATATAATTCCAGGATGACTTACATTTAAGGTTTACTTACAGTATTCTATCTTTTTTTTACGTTAATGGTATAGATTCAGAGGTATGAAATAAATCCAGAAAAATTGTGAACTAATATAAAAGAACTTGTTACCTGAAGCATTTGTGGGTATATTGAATGATAAAAACATATCTTCAAACAATTCTTGGACATCCTTTTCCATCTTCCAAAGTGATTTTACAAGCTGTGATAAGAATTTGAGTTCATCTAAGGAAAGGAAGAAATTTTTTCCTTTCTGTCGACATTCAGGAGTCACTGAAAAGAGAAAATCAGTACTATTTTACATTTTGTTTTCTTAATTATTAGATCTATGTGATTTCATCAAAACCAAGAAGAATCTCAACAAATAAGCTAAATTTGTTCTTTAAAATACATATATAAAATCTCTTAGGGATTCTTTCTTCTGGGAAACTGGAGGTAAGTATTTTGTTTGATTCAAATATAACACGCAAATAAATTGACTTAAAATTATAAATAGGAATGCTATTTATTGTTGTAAAATTTGTGTTAATCTCATTTTTTTAAGTCTTTCATGACTTGAATTTAATTACAAGGAAACAACAGACAAACCCTCACTGATGGACATTCTATAAAATAACTGGTCTGTGTTCTTCAAATGTGTCATATTAGAAAACACAAAGACTTGCAGAAGTTCTAGTCAAAAAGACTCTAAAATGTCTTTCCATAGTCAATGGATAATAAGTGTATTTATTAAATCTTAGTATAAACTACACTATTAGGGTAATGTGGTGAAATCTGAGCAAAATTTACAATCTGATATTACTGTCTGATTACTCATTTTCAGATTTATACAACTACACTATGGTTACTAAAGAGAATATCCTTGTTTATAGGAAATAGACACTGAAATATATAAAGGCAAATGTTTGCAACCTCTTGTCAGTTGGGGAGGAATACTTTGCAAGAAAGAATGCAAATGTGGAAATATGGTAAAATATTAATATCTGGGATCTAGATATTTTGTTTAAGTATGAAATTAAAATAGAAATCTTAAAGAAAAAAGTCTAGGTAAAGAATATGTCATGTCTTCAATATGTTAGGAGTACTATTTCTATATTATTAAGAAGCAGCAAATTAACTTAGTTGTATATAGACTTCATATTTCACGAAATTATATTTAAAAATAATTTCTGTCTAAATAATTGTGATATCTATTGCTTTCATAAGAACAATACAATTATAAGTATAAATGTTCTCTCTTATAATTATGCTATTCCTTAAGTCACTTTGACATTTTAACAGGCTAGCAAATACCTTAGATTTAAGCATCTGAAGAATAAGGTTGACATCATTAAATGGCAGTTTTGACCATGTTTTAAGGAATTTAAATAAACCATCTCTTAAAACATGAATTTAAGAAATGTTTTAAGCTTAATTACAAATTAGAAAATTTGTAAACTCTAATAAAATAAGCACCAAGTGTCTGGAGAAAAATAATACTAAAGAGTACTATGCATATTTTTATCACTGGATAAAGATTATCTTCATTTCATGAATTTAGAAGCAAGATTCAAGAATTATAACAATATAGTGAGTAATCTACTTCAGTGAAATTTTTAAATGTTGGTATCAAATTTGTAGTCATAAGATACAATTTTTACTGAGGACCAAAAATATTAAGGTGCCTGTAGCTAGAGAGAAGTAATCTACCAACTTAAATTTTTATCTCTAAATTGATAATAACTGCACATAAATGTCATAGTCACATTAAAAAAATATTCCATAGGCCTACCAGAAAATATAAGCATGTACTTGCAGCATATAACTACAATTTTTCCAGAAAAACTATAGCCTCAAATGAAAAGAGAACAACTAGTTCTGTTTATGTGTTGCTTGAGTTTCACTTGGACTGTTTAATTTCATTTAAGTTTTGCTCATGTAAAAGGGGTTGAGGGGTGAAGTTAATTTAATCTTCTAAATTTTAAATATGTTCCTTTCAGATTTAAAATGTGAATAAGTCAAATATTCATAGAATTTAAGAATACTTCCTAAGTCTTTATGATGAAAGGTCACTCCATAACTTGATCAGAATTTAACATATTTAAGAATACTGTGTAGCTCAATTCTAACATCTATAAAGTTTGCAAAGAAACACTTCCCTCCCACAATTCTTAAGATTCAAAGCACTATGATTTAAGTGTACTATTTGTTTAAAAAGTATAGAGTCTGGAGATTCTACATAAAGGTATTTTTACTTCATGACCTGGATTTAGAATGATCATCTATTCCATAAATGAAGAATTAAAAGGTAAATCTATTTCCATTCAAAGAATCTTTATAACTTAATAATGAAAAAGAACAGAATAATATGTGTGACCTAAATCTAATCATTTTTTTCCCCCAAGAAGCTGTGATTATTGTAGAGGTCCATTAATTAGTAGTCTTTACTACCTGTCACTATTAGCTCAGTATTCTCTAAAGAGTACTGAGATTCTGAATATATGGGAAGATAATTCTGTGATAAGTTTATTTTGTGAATGTCTAATTAAAGCAAATTTAAACATAAAGGTGAAACCATTACAAATTAATTTGACTTATTTCCCTCACAACGTCTTACAGGGCTAGTGCTTAATCATAACACTTTAGGTCATGATTTCTATTTGTCTAAACATTTCTATTTTATGTCCTTTAGATGCTTCACTGTTAATCATATTAGAAAAAAGTTTCCCCCAGCAGATATTTGCTTTCCTTTTGATTTCAATAAATTAATCTCTCTTTTATTCTCCTTTCAAGATTCTGTTTGCCACTCTCCTCCAAGTCAACTCTTTGGAAAACCTTATCTAGATACAATCAGAGGTTCTCTGGTTCTCCTTTGCTCTCTCAGTCAATCTGGCCTTTGTCTATATATAGGTAATAATACATACCATTATTATTAAGTATCTGAAGTAATGATTTTTGCTTTATTATAGGATGAGTTCTAGAGTTCTTAGGAAATACACATTTTTCTATATCCCAACAATAATAGAGAAAAATTAAATTTCTATTTTAGAGCGAGGTTTTTAACTTACCACTAAATAATAATGAATAGTCCATTGCAGATAATAACTAGAGACTTGAGGGTTTTATTTTAATATAAATTATTTTCCCTACCCCCTCTATGAAATATTAAGAAAAACTTTCTACAATGCGATAAAAATTCTCTGCTTTCCTATTATTTTGTTTAGAACACAATTTAATTTTTTCTTCATGGCAGAGTTATGATGAAAGTTACTTATTTCTATGCTGCACTGAAGAACTCCTGCTGGTCCCTCTGCTAAAAAGTATTTCACACACACACACACACACACACACACACAAATCACTTGAAAAGCGTTCTATGATGAAATAGGTTTGGAAATTACTGCATACTAAGTATGCTTTAAAGTGATTCACAATGCATATTAGCATATTTAACTCTATTTATTTAGTAATAGTAAAGGTTTTTAAAACTTATCAATTCTCAGATTTCTTAACCAATAAACACATTCACTAACACATCTTTTAACTTCTGGGACTTTCACGTTGAACTACTGTTTTTCTAAAAGATTTGTTTATTTTTTTATTCCTTCAGAACTGGGGTACAGGCCAGAGGTGCAGGGGCGATGAAAGGATTCACTGCAGACAGTGGGGAGCAGAACAGGCAGATGGACTAAGTACACTGCTGAGCAGTGGGAGAGACAGGATAGGTCTGCTGCTCCATGTGGGTCACCTCCGGGGCTGGAGAAGGAACTGGCACTGAAGTAGCTGTGCCTAGCTTGCAGGTGCTGCGTGCGTCCTAACCCACTACGCCGCCAGGGAGGGCTCTAAACTGTTGTTTAAAAGACATTACAGTGGCCCTCCCTGGCGGCACAATGGGTTAAAGAACAGCACTAAGAAGCTAAAGCCACTTCAGCATGAGTTCGATCCTGGCCCCCGAAGTGATCCACTTGGCGCAGCAGACCTCTCCTGACCGCCGGCTGCTCCCCTCAGCAGTGTACTTTGACAGTCAGCCTGTTCGGCTCTCCACTGTCTCTGGTGAATCCTCTCACCGCCCCTGCACCTCTGCCCTGTACCCCAGTTCCCAGTTCTGTATGCATAAATAAATCTTAAAAAAAAAAAAGACATTACAGTACTACTTAAGTATGTATTTCCACATTGAAAGTCTTCCCTCTTGTTGTCATTTATCTTCACTGTGAGTTCTTGTTGATGACTGCCTGATTGATTTTACCAGTACTCACTTTCACTTGAAAGTCGCGACTCCTAATCATTGCACACTGCTGACCGCTTTGAGAAATGAATGAGTCTCCTAAATCCCTGTAGACCTTCTCATTGAAAATAACCATGCTCTTTATGTTTATGTCAAGGCTAAACAGAACCATCTGAAATCTATTCAGGGCTCTCTTCCAGGGCTAGGTTCAGGAACTTTCGTGTTATTAAGAGTGCAAAAACCCAGGTCATCGCTAGATCTCTATTATGCAAGGGCCCAGGTGAGTTTCCTGCACACGAATTTGAGACCACTACCTGGGGTGTCCAGGAACCCTAGACTGTCAAAAGTAATTCTTCAGAAAGCCTAGATTTTGGTCTTAGCAGTTCAACCAATGAGGTTCATTGTATAAAAACACCATGGTCAAAAAAATTTTATTTTTGAATGAATGAAAGAAATACAGAACTGTAGGAAGTTTCTAACAGCATATCCTACACATTTTTTCGGGGGTATGGGGCGGGGGAACACATTCCCAGAAAAACACCTAGTAGTTGGAGTTCTTTAGGCACGTTCCTCACAGGTAAAATGACTTCCATGAAGTCAGAGACTATGTCCAGTTTATTCACCAAAGTATCTCAGAATTAGCATAGTCTTTATAGAAAGTAGGAACTCAAAAAAGAAAGTTAAAAACTGTTTGAAATTACTTGAACCCTAGAAATAACTAGATTTGATCCAGAAATGAAAAGCCTTTATACCTTATCCTGAAATGATTTAGTCAAAACAATAGATCTCCATAAGACATAAATAAGATAGCTATAGATAGGCAGGTAGATAGATAGATCTTTTAGTATTTTGACAAAATTGATTGAGAGATTATTTCTAATGTAGAAACTGTACACAAAAAGGTATTAAAACATAATAATGACCTGGGAGCTTGATAGAGCATATTTATACAATTGATTCTAAATATAATCTTTATGGGTTTAAAAAAGTCAATTATACTTCAGAAGAAAAATTTCACCATGAAAAAATATGTGCAGATATTCACAAAACTCATGTCTTAAAATTAAAAAGTCTTTCTCGCTCCCTTCTGTTTGTGCTTATATATCTATCCCTACATATATATAGGCCATATTTATCTCTCATAAGGCGTAAGACTACACTACTGTTACCTCAATGAAAGTATAAACTTAAGAATATAAACTTAAAGGTGGTTTCCACTTAGTGACTCATTACTAATAGTTAAAATAGTAGCTCCATTCTCTTGTAGCAATTTTAAAAACATTGAAAATAGATCTTGAGTGACATAAGAGCTCTTCACATTTGATCCACAACAGTGTAGCATTTGGGATAAATATCAAAGTCCAGCTAAATCAGACAAAACATAAAAATACTGGTAGTGGCTTAAAGTACACATATTACTTTCCAAACCATTAGCAACAGAATTCTTTTCAGTAATAGCATTAAGATACAGGAGAAAATGAGAAGCTAGAAAATCAGATAACCTGAAGCTGGTGGATCAGTATAATGGGATAAGAGGTGCACATTTAGTTTTCCCAAGAAAAATGACCACTAGCTACTCTATGATTGACTGTAAATGGATCCATTTTCGGGGAGGACTATTCTCAGTGCCGCCAGACAAGTGATGTAAAAAAGAGGTGACTTACAAAAGGTATCGAAAGTCTCATTATTCCAGATGAAATTCATGACATAGTCAAAATGGAATATATTTGTTCCATCAAAGAGAACTTTTTTTGTTAACAATATTACAGTAAGAGTCAGCAGGGACAACATAAGAACAAATAATCAGCGGTACTTTTCCCAGAACCAAGGTCGGTTTCTGAGCGTGGGTGGCAGCTTGGAGCTCATGGGTTTCCTGGTGACCTAAAGGAGGGAACACAGTGACTCGTGGGACTCTGGATTCCATTCAGGACGCCCCAGGGGAAGGAGCAGAATGCAAATCCAAGTCACCAAATTTTAAAGAAACTTGTTAGATCAGCCTAATAAGTGGCTGGGAAGTCATAGACAGGTGCAGGTGCTATTTTTTTTGTTAATGGGCTGAGAAGAAATTGAAGCTATTTTCCTCCTTTTCTCCAGGATTCTTTTTGTGATTTTTACTTATTTTTTCCAATTTAGATGTCTCAGAGAGCATACAAAGAAAAAACTAAGACAAGGAACATTTCCACCTTAGTCTTCAATGAATTTATAATTTTTTTTTGTATCTTTTTGTGGGAACTTCTGTATGGACCATCCAAAAGGGACAGGGTAAAACTTTTTAAATGAGTCAATAAATGAGTGAGTGAATAGATGATTAGAAGGATGAAGTCAGTATCTTTGAAGCTGAGTGAAAATGCAACATGACATAAACTCTATATGTGAAAATAAAATACCTCACAGAAAGGAGGCTGTTAATGGAGAAAGACTGGAGAAGAGGTTATGGGGAAATCTGAGCCTGATAAAGGTTATTGAATCTAAATTTGAATTAAGTAAACATTTAACTCTTAGAAGCTGGAAATGATTCTCCTCTGTCTTTTTCTATCTTCTTCCCACCTGATACTCCTCTCCCCACGTGTTCTAATGTGGCATACTGCTATTTACAGTGCCACTATTGAAGGCCTGACTCATAGTGATAATAGAATAACAAACATGTGAAATCATGTACCAGAAGGCCTGGGTTCGAATCCTACCCTGTCCATAACTTGTCATGTGACTGCATGAGTACTTAGCTTCTCTGTGCCTCAACAGTGTGTGAGGTGTCACTGAACTAACATCTTAGAGCCATCCCAGATTCCAGAGGGTAGTAAGTGCTATAGAATGTTAGATGTGTATTGCCATCTCCTCTGAGAAGCTTGACATCAGGTCCAGGGCTAGCTTAGTTTCCTATTCTCCATGCTTTCATTGTGTACCCTGCTCACCACACCTTCTTTTTAGCACTTACAATGACACTCTGCATTTGTTGTTGGAAGTTGTGTCCTGAAATTTTAATTTCTGTAACGGTAAAGATCTTTCCCCCATATTATTGTAGTTCCACAATTTATCATCGTGTCTATTTGAATAAATAATTTCAAGACACATATTGCAGCATGTCAGAGACAAAACCAACTACCTTTAACTTGTTTTACTTAGATTTCCCTCCTGGACATAAACATGCTTCTTTAGTATAATACTAAAGTTACTTTATTATTTATTAAGTGAGTTTAGTATTAATTATTGTATTCCATTTGAACAGGAAATGTTCTGGGGAGAAACAAGTTGGAAAGTGATATCTGAGAACTGTTTCACTGTAAACTCCTTTAAATATTACTGTTATAAAGAATTCCACCTCTTATCTGAAATATTCATATAGTTGAGTGAGAGCCCCACTCAAGTCCTTTTTTTTTTTAAGATTTATTTATTTATTCATACAGAATGGGGGTACAGGCCAGAGGCTAGAGGTGCAAGGGCGATGAGAGGATTCGCCAGAGACAGAGTGGGGAGCAGAACAGGCAGATCGACGAAGTACATTGCTGAGGGGAGCAGTGTATCTTTGGTCAGGAGAGGGCGGGTCAAGAGAGGACTGCTGTGTCATGTGGGTCACTGCAGGGCAGGGACTGAACTCATGCTGTAGTGGCTTTTGCTTCTTAGTGCTGTGCTCTAACCCACTGCGCCACCAGGAGGGCCCCCAGGTCCTTTTAATACTTCTTCTGTGTGTCTGTGTGTGGTTACCATCTACTTTAGAATCTAAGATATGCTATCTGTGCACCTGTGTCCATAGAAACCTTGTACATTACTCCAGGAAGCACCAAGATCCACTATGGTCCCCAGTCCTATTGCTCATCTGGTTAAGGCCCTCTGTCTTAGATTGTCTGACTTATCAAGAAGGTACTTCACAGGTCTCCTTCTCTCTAAGGAAACCTATAATTCCTACACATTTCTACTGCCCTTTGCAAGAACAATAGATTATATCCCAATTCTAACTCATATTGTCCTTATTCTTCTTCCCTTCAAAACATTTATAAAGACATATTTCTTAGCTACCATGACATAGTCCCTGCATAAGTTGAGAGGACAAACTGAGGAAAATTAATGACCCATCCTTTCTGGAACTTAGACAAATACACAGATTAGTAGTATGTGGCCACTGCTCTGATAATGGTATGGACAATAGAATGGTACAGGACCTTCAGTGGTGAACTGAATGTAGTGCATACACCTATTGATTTTCAGTGATACATGCCTACAACTCATGTTATAATATGATGTTACCTAGATTAAAAAAAAAAGAAAAAAGAAACACTCCCTTAGAAAATATTGCATGACCAGTATCCATTATATATGTACATTTTCCATACTTTCTTTCTCTGATTGTTCAGGATCAGGATAATTTTTCAACTTATTTTTACATCCATTGACAGGATCAGTAACTTCCATGTAAAGGGGCAGAAAAAGTCACCAGCATTGGAATATTTCCTCACAACTCGTCAAAAGATCTCCAGGAAAGAGAGGCTTGCTGTTCCCTTTGTAGAAGCCCACATGACAAGTGTCTTCTCATTTCACATGCCAAGAGAAACCTAGCTACTAAAAGGGGCTGAGATAGACTGACCTTAAAGTTATCCTTTTGTCAGTGAGAAAACTGAAAAGAAACTGCTTCTATCATTACCCTTTCATGATTCCCAGGCCAACATTGGCTCCACTGGATGTTACCTAAACTTTCTGCTAAATGATAACAACATTCTCCCACACTCCAGTTCATCTTCTTTGGCAAAAGTTGTTAGTATTACATTGACAAAAGAATTGGACTTCTTATTCATCTGGTAAGGGCATAATTCTCGTGTCCCTCTCTTATTTTCTATCTCTCTTATTTTTGTTTTTGACCAAGAACCTGAAAGAGAATATCTGACTCACGAAGTGGCTACTATTTGTTGAAGATGTTAATCAAAGGATGACTTACATTTGAATTCAGCCAACATTGAGAAGTGTACCAAGAACAAATTTCTGAATATTTTCTTAGCTGACCTTTGTTTTACACTGGTTTACCTCTCAGTAATTAATACTTGGGTATACTCACCCTTTCAAGAATATCTTAATAAAGAGATATCTCTAGTGAATGAAATGGATTTAAAATTCTAAGTACTGTATACAAAGGGCATAGTATTAGTGAAATATCTCCCTAATATCTTTTTCTTGATCTCAATTTTTGCTAGAGTTGAATTAATTATATCTCTTATCACATGTGTTACTTTCTATTATCATGACTAAAATTAACCTAGGGAAAGGTGCTAACAAATTCACTTTTACTGTAGTCTAAGGTTATAACTGAGAATCAACATTTCATTCTTTTAAAGAAATATGCTATGAAAGAGATGTTATACTATCAGCTCTTAATATAGCATGTTAAAATTAATTTTAAAAAATTAGCACTAGAATAAAAATATGCCTTCATCAAAAAGATGGATTTAAGTTAAAACACCTGCTGAGTGTGCATCCTAATATATTTTTCTAATTGAATCATAACCTTTCCAAAGAGATTGAAGATTTTTCCTTTTGTATTGAAAAAATAAAGAGCAAAAGTCTCTACATTTTTTTATCGGTATGGAAAATTATAATGCCTATCAATACATGTTAAAATTAATAGGAAAAAGATCTCCATGGTGATGTTAGCAATCTCTTATACCACGCAGAAAGTTGTGCTCATGAGTTCATTATTTTAACAGAGAGCAAGCAAAGAAGAACTTAAACTTAGGTTACTTGCCAGGCATGATGGCACCTTGTAGAGCAGATTTCTTACGATACTTTATACTTTTAGCTACCTTCCTCATCTAACACATTGTTATTTAGCCATAAAAGGAAAAATCCTATTTCCTTCAAACTGCAAATACGACTGGGGAGTGCCTTGGTGGTGGATATCATATCCTACACTCTCTTTCCTCAAATAGCCTATGGTCTATAAAAAGCATCTTTATGTGGGTTTCACTTGATAATTCAACAGGGATTTGCCATGTGCCTACCGCATACTGGCACTACTTTCATACACCTTTCGGGTAACATACAGAAGTTCAGAGTGTGACTGAAACCAAGATGGGGGTGGAGTGGGGCAAAGACCACACCTTATGCCACATTACCACTGACTAGTCCTGTGGCTAACCCTGTCTCTTCTGAGTAAAATCCTCTCTCTTTTACTATTTAAGTTCAGGCAAGATAAAAGTTACTAGATTTAAGACTTAAGAGAAATTCAGAGGTAAGAGAATTCTGTGGATAAAATAACTGAAGAGATTATCAGGACTTGATTGCCATCTTATGTGGATATGAATGGTCCTATGGGCTCTGTGCTGTGTCATAGAAACATTTTTTTTTAATTGACAAAAAAAGTAAATTGAAAACACAGGAAGAACTAAACAACTGGACTTAATTTCTCTTTTTTAAGTATATAAACAAATCTTGCATGTACCTGACTTTTATTTTATAATAAAAATCAAAAATTTGTTCAATAAATACACATATTTTAGAATTCACTTGCTTTGGTGCAGTACTGTTGGTGGCTAGGTTGTGAAGAGGAAGAATGAAGAAAAAGATAGATAGAAGAAAGAGAGAAAGGCTAAAAGAGAGTGCCTCCATCCAAAAGAGGCATTTGCACAACAAATTGGGTCCAGAGCCTATCTTGGTGCGGACTCAGTAAAATTGGCTTTTTCTCTTTGTTCATGAGTGGGGGAAAAAATTAAAAAAAGATGTCTGCTTCCTGACATGTAAAAATGACATGAAATTTAAATCTCAGTGCCCACAAATAAAGTTTCAAGGGAACACAGGCACACTGACTCACATTTTCTATGGCTGTTTGGTGCAGGGTTGGGTAGTAGAGTCAAGGACTGTATGACCTGCAAAGTTAACTGGGTTCCCTTTACAGAAAAGGATAACCTTAGCCATAGGTGGAAGAATGCAAGAGAAGGAGTCACAGACACATTGACACAGAAGAAGAAACTATGTCAACAAGGGGAGCAGAGACAAGGAGGAAGGTCAGATGTTGAAATGGAAATAAATCAGGGTAACTAAGAGCTACCGTTTACTGACCACAGACAATATGGTAACATACTTTATAAATAGGTTATTTCTAATATTTATCAAGATGATAATGAGGAAACCGAGGCTCACCAGAAGGTAAAGTTATTTATCTCTAAGGGACAACGTGAATGTACGCTGAAATATAGCAGTAACACCAGAATCCAATTGAAGAACAAAAGTATGGTAGTCAGGAGGTGATTTCTATGAATATTTTGAATTTCCAACATCCATATTAGAATAATATCAATAATTTTGGGCCATCAACAGGAGCCAATGCACACTTCAGCCAAAACCAGGAATCATCTTTTGTCTCTTTCCTGCCCCAGCAAGTTGTATCAATGACAACTTTTTTCATACTTAAGTTAATCCTCTCAACTGTGAGGAAAGCTTTAACATTTATCCCTGGTGCATGAATTGGCTACATAAATTGCTCAAGGTAACAGAGCTTATAACAAACCTTTTGAAAAATGTGTGATAATACAGACATCAGAATCACCTGAAGAGCTGTTGACACAGATTTTCAGACTTCTGCCAAAGTTTCTGACTCTGTGAGTTTGTGGCAGAGCCTGAAAAGTTAGATTTCTAACATGTCCCTTTGTAATGCTACAGCAGCTGATTTGGAAACCACATACCAAGAACCACTACTCTATTCCTCTTCCACTTATCCTTCTTGCTCTCAACTTTTAAGGCTATTTACCATGAATAAACTCTCATCAAAATTCACAATTGAATTCTCAGGTTGAGGGAGATCTTCTAAGTGGTTTCCTTATGAAGTGGTTTCCTTATGACCTTGCCATTCAGGCAATCTTAACACATCAGCAAACAAATTGTATTTCTTAAACATTTCTCTCAAGTTACTTTTCTGCTCATATATCTTTTAACAATGACCACAAATAATTTAAACACCTTAGCTTGATTTTCATTACTGTCTAAGCGACTCATCATTCAGTTAATCATTTATTCCACTGCTTAGCTTTTATCATCTCCTTCCCCACCCACAATCTTCATCATTTTTTCCCCCCTTTTGAGCAAATGTACTCATCCTTCCTGGCCAAACTCAATCCTTAAGATTTTTTGAACTAAATTACCATGGAAACTGTAAGAATGTGAGCACAAGTTGCCAGGGGGCACATACCCTATTGAACAGAGAAATTGATCTGAAAATAAAGTCATCACATAGCCAACAAATACATCTAGAAAGTTAAATTCTAGTTGCTCAGGTCTCCAGAAATCCTCCAAGTCCTATCCTTGCAGAGATTTCATTGTTTAGCCTTTTTCTATTGTGTGAGTTACCATATTCTTTTTTTTTTTTTTTTTAAGATTTATTTATTTATTCATACAGAACTGGGGTACAGGCCAGAGATGCGGAGGGTGAGAGGATTCACCAGAGACAGAGTGGGGAGCAGAACAGGCAGATCGACGAAGTACACTGCTGAGGGGAGCAGCGGGCGGGTCAGGAGAGGTCTGCCACGCCATGTGGTCACCTCCGGGGCAGGCGGGAATTGAACTCATGCGGAAGCGGCTTTAGATTCTCAGTGCTGTGCTTTAACCCGCTGCGCCACCAGGGAGGGCCCTACCATATTCTTTTTATTATTATTATTAATAAATGCCCCTCCCAGAGGTGGTTAGTGGATAGTGACAGGACATTGTGGGTGTGGTGTTATATATATATATATTCAGTTTATAAGGTGAGAAATGAAACCCCTGAAACGTATAGTGTTGAGGTAATGAATATTCATTACTTCAACAAAATTAAGATAAACTGTGCACTAGACAAAAGAAAAAAATACTTCTCCCCATTTTGCATAAGAGCAGAGATGAGAAAAAGAATTGAGGTCTCATTTGCAATGTCAGAGTACCTACTGCCGTCTTTGTCAGTTACATATAGAACAGCTCTTATATACTGTCTTTATTGTCTCCAACAAGCTACACAACCTTTCCTGACTCTGCATTACAAGGGAAATACTTTCCCTACTCTCTGCCTATGCAAATGTACTCATCCTTCAACTCAACTCCAAATCTTTTAAGGTGGTGTGAGAGCTTGCTCCTCCTCATGTAACAATATCCCTTCCCTGAATTCCTACCATACTTAGCTCTTCCCTGAATTCCTCATGCTATTAAAGTCCCACACAAATTACTTCATAAATAACTTAATATGTGTTAGATGCATTTTTGTCAGGTTTTTTCTTCACCCTCTATATTTGAAGTCACCTGAAGATACTGAGTAAAATTAGGCTTTAAATGGTTTCAAACTTCAAAAAAAAAAAATTACTTGGAGGTAAGTATTAGTTTTTTTTTTTTTTTTTTTTTTCAAAAGATGTATTAGTGTCTTTAGAATCGAGCAGGGATTGGGGTGGATAGGTACTAGAGAATAGGACTGAGCTACATTCAGGGGTCACTGATGAGAAGGGAGAAATCAGAAAGCCTGAAAACATGACCCAGATTTTCTTTCTGTCAAATCTCTCAAATAAACCCTTCACTCTGTATGCATGCCCAACTTTGCACTAAGGGGTAGAAAAGCATGTGAATGTGAATACTGTTGTTTCTGTCATCCCACTGTCCGCCTTCCCATGTGAATACTGTTGTTTCTGTCATCCCACTGTCCGCCTTCCCAGATTCTGTCCATGCTGCAACCAACATGGTTCCATTTCATCTTGGTCACCTGGACAGAGTCAGAAGAGACTCCTCTCTGCCTGCTGGCACTACTGGCTGAGAATGCTGCAGCTACTTTTCTGCATAACTCTCAGCAGAATTATAGATGCTCATTCTTTATTTCTCAATCTAGATGGGAAAGTCTTTATAGTTTTAAGAATACCCATTAGTTTTAGCACAATATTTTTTGACATAGAAGGGGCTCAATAATAAGTTAATTAATTGGCTACTTACATTGTACCTTCCAGATACTGATTTATTTCAACAAAGTGGTTCTGTTAAAAAATATTCATTGAACCCCTGGTGTGTATTAGTCAGTGAATTTGGGTGTTGGGGAAAATAAATAATACCTTCCCTTGAGTGCTTAAGTGTCCATATGGGGAGATATAACCCTAATTAGATATTTTAATAGAATATGCTAAGAGCTCTGCAAAAGGCATATGGAGATGCTGTGGGAACATGGATTAGAGGCTCTAGCTCAGTGAAGCCTTCTGAAAGAAATGATATATAAACCTCATAAAGGATCAATGAGAATTAGGCAAAGAACAGGAGGGAAGTGGCAAGGAGGGAGGCATGAGGTTTGGGTGGAGAAGGCAGGTGCTAGGTAAAGGAAAACTTGGTTTCCAAGACTAAGCTGTTGGGGCTTTCTGCTTAAAGAGCCATTAAGGAACTTTAAAATGGAGTGATATGCTCTTACCAAATGCTTTAGAGCCAAACAAGGGAAAGGGCAAAAGAAGCCACTTAAAAATCAAAACTATTTTAACTAACTGAGAAATTTAAAGACCTAAATTGGGCCTTAAAGGCAGGAAGGGAAAGGAAAATATTGAGGTAGTAAAATAAGACATTTTGGCAAATCATGGTAAGTCAGTGATTACTGCATTGACTGAGATTGGGACGAAGACCAGGGATCAGGGGACTGATGAGGAGTTTGGTGTCTCCATGCTGTGTTTGTCTCTGTGCCTGTTGAACATTTAAGTAAAAGCTTCAGGGTGGGATGACACCTGAAACTAGATCAGGCAGTCACTCACACACAGTGAGGGTCGGAGCCATGAGGATAAGCGTAATCTCCAGATACATCCATTATTTTAATTTAGCCTTATTTCTACATACCAGATGATGTCACTTATATGTGAAGTGTAGAGAAACAGAACAAAGGTTCAAAGACAGACTTAGAATTAGTTCTAAAAAGCTGACTATAGAACTGAGGCTACAATTGATAGGAGAGGGGTAGAGGCAGCAGGAAGAACTAGAACAAGGCAGGGAGAGAGCACATTAGACTATGTGGAGGAATATGAGTGTTCTGGTCAGTGGGCTGTGGTAACAATACCTGTAGGAACAGATCCTGTGCTTCTGAAACATTTACAACAATGTAAACTAATATTACTGCAAGAAAAATGTCTTATTTCATTACTATTGATTTTCAGCGGAAAAAAAGTTAGTCTGGTACTTCCAGAGAACATTATACAGAGCATTTTATTGATAAAATATTTGATGAGAGCGTGATTTAAAAATAATAAATATCATCCTCCCTGGTGGAAGAAAGGATTAAGTCTCAGCATGTGAAGCTATCCACAGCCACTGAAGCACCAGTTTGGTCCCTGAGCAGGGAGCTGATCCACCTGGTAAAGCAGATCACTCCTACTTCACCCGCCAATCCCCTCAGCAGTGTACTTTAGTCAGTCTGTTTGTTCTTCTTCCCACTCTGTCTCTGGTGAATCCTCTCACCTGCCTCCACACGATTCCCTGTATCCCAGTTCTTGTATACATAAATAAATAAAACTTTTAATGAATAAAAATAACAAATATGCAACCCTGTCATATTTTGGTATTTAGATACACCATTATAATGTGACAGAAAGTTACAGTTTTGACACTATGTGTATAGGTAGGTATGTGTATGTTTAAATAACAAGACAGTGTTTAGCTTCTGTCAGACACTATGATTAATAACTATTAATATTTGGACACTCTGAGGTAGGTTTTATTTATCATCTTCATCTTCAGATTAAATGACTAATATTTACAGAAGATAATGAACTTACCCAAGACCACATCCTGCCAAGTGGCAAAACTGGAACACAAAACCAAGTGCACCTGACTCCAAAATTCCTAATAGCTACGAGACATTGAACATTAAATATTCTGTCTTCACGCCTCCCTTTAACCAGGTCAAGCCTATGTTTGCAGCAATGGGGATAGCTAGTAAGATAGCAGTAGCTCTGACTATTCAGAAGGAGGTAGGCAAGTGCAGGAATTCTAATACTTTAAAAAAAAAAAACATCACACGGGGGCCCTTCGTGGTGGTGCAGTGGGTTAAAGCAAAGCATTAAGAAGTCAAAGCCACTTCAGCATGAGTTAAATCCTCAGCCCCAGAGGTGACCCATGGCACAACAGATCTCTATTGACCTGCCCGCTGCTCCCCTCAGCAGTGTACTTCATCAATCTGTCTGTTCTGCTCCCTACGCTGACTGTAGTGAATCCTTTCATTGCCCCTGCACCGCTGGCCTATACCCCAGTTCTGTATGCACAAATAAATCTTTAAAAAAATCACATTTAATGATTATGGTAAAAGTCTGTATTTTGCTTTTTGGAGGACAACTTGAACTTACTCTTTGGCTCAGGAATATCTGGGAATATTGTCTAGAAACAAAACTTTCAAAGATAAACAAGTATACAAAGTAAAGAAACCTGGATGTGGTATACAGACACATAATGAAATATTACTCAGCAATCAAAAAATCTCATGCATGTGCAGCAACATGGATGGAGAAAGGAGGCATAAAGCCTTGTAAAATAAGTCGGGAGAAAGATAAGATGGTGGCAGTAGAATATTGAGTAACTAAACTAAGAGTCACATAAAGACAAGCTTAAAAATGAAAACTTGAAACTTGATTATGTATAGAAATGGAGCACCCAGAGAGAGGAGAATGGAGGGGGAGTGGTGGGTAAGAACAAAGAGGAAAGGAAGTACCATGGATTATGGTGATAGACTGTGGGTGATTGTAAACAGGTATCTGAAATTTGGAGGAACCTAATTTACAATTAGATCAGTTTGTAAGTTGCTCTAATTTTAAGAAATGAGAGAGAATATTATCAGTCTTTAGTATTTTAAATCAAATTACATTTTCTAAGGTTTTTGGTTGCTTTTCTTAAGTGAAAGAATAGCAAATATGAGCAAATGAGGCCATTTCAAATAGGGTGAATGACACAGATGATATCCGCATAATGGAAGTTGTAAGTTCTCTTTAAAAACCAGCTGAGTTTGCTATCACTCATATGATGCAAGAGGATCAAATCACAGTGTTTACAGTTATTTGGAGATCCAAATTTCCAGCTCTGCCAAAGTGAGATTTATATGCTTGGAATTCACTTGGAACCTAGAGGGTTCCAAAAAGCAGGTGATGAACTGCGGAAGCAGCTATATTCCTTGTGTTTATCACAAAATGGCATGAACTATTACAAAATGATATAACAATCTTTTTTTCTGGTCAGTGAGTTAACATGGAGACTCAATTTTATCTTCGTATATATAAATTGCAATTTTGAAAAAAGGTATAAATCTGACATCACAAAAAAACATATAAATATACTTGCTTTTTTATAATTGTCTTATATTAATTATAAATCAAAGTTAACATTTAGAATTATGCTTAAATATTAAAAGAAGTTTAATCTCAATATTCAGCCATCTATTTCATGGAGATATCAACTTAAATATCTTGAAAGACAATTATTGGGACTAAATCTAAGTTATGTCGTAAACACTAAGAGCATAACATGTCACAATACCAAGTAAGAATAATTGAGTTAAATTGTGAGAAAAGATAACTAAGAAATTTTCACCTTATGACTATGAAATCTAGTTATTATACATTTTTATAAAAGTTGAATAAAAGGGTCAAACAACTATCTGTTTTTCAAATATTTATATTAAGAAAAAAATCAAGCAAATAGAATTGTAATTGAATAGACTCCAAATTCTACAAGGAAATGATTAATGATAAATACTATGGTATACAATACATTCTACAATAAAAAATTAGCAGAAATTCAAATTTTATTGTTATAAGATTTCAGTTTCGAAACTTTGCTATGGTGTTTGGTGACCTGATGAGTTTTAATATTACTGTTGCAGGGTCTGAAAAATAATTACTTATTAGCAATCAGTTTGTTGATTTATTGTCCCCAGGTAGGTCTTTTTGACACTGGCAAAATAATGCAGATACTGTATTACTGTATACTTTCATCCTGCTCATTAGCATATAATTCCATCTTTATTAGGGAATAAAGATTTTTCCTTTCACTTGATACAACAAAGAGCTACCTATACTATAACAGTTTTTTAAAAGTAGCTACTTATTAAAAGACAATACCCATTACCATCATGAGTACCCCACAAACTCTAATAGGACAAAACTATCAGTTTTTCAAACTATCATCAATGCTAAAATCAATGCAGGGCAGCCACACTCAGAACAATATAGCTTACAGTACTATTACCTGTGGTATGACAATGTCAATCATAAGTTATGAATTTGTATTCTAAAAGGTTAGAGTGTGACTTAAAATATTTAGCATGAGATAGTAACACCCATCAAGTAGATTTTAAAGGGGTAAAGCAAAAACAGTGGAGGCTAGAGGCTTTTACTTTTATATTCCTTAAATTTGTATAGATATTTGGTAACATAAGACCATTTTTGCCCCTTTGATAAAAAAGTAATTATAAAAGGCAAAAGTTGACATCTAAATTTTGTCTATGACCTTCAGTAGCAGTTACTAAGTGGGATACAACTTTCGATTAAAATTTTTTTAATTAGGCTCTCCCTGGTGGCGCAGCGGGTTAAAGTGCAACACTAAGAATCAAAAGCCACTTCCGCATGAGTTCGATTCCGCCTGCCCCGGAGGTGACCACATGGCGTGGCAGACCTCTCCTGACCTCCCCGTTGCTCCCCTCAGCAGTGTACTTCGTCGAACTGCCTGTTCTGCTCCCCACTCTGTCTCTGGTGAAGCCTCTCACCGCCCCTGAGCCTCTGGCCTGTACCCCAGTTCTGTGTGCACAAATAAATAAATCTTTAACAAAAATTGTTTTAATTAAAAAAATTGTTTTAGTTTACAAATCAGAGCATATAACAGTGTTATATATAGCATTTTTACTGTATCATATAGATGTCATAATGGATGAACTGATAAAGATGGTTTCCTATTAGGACAGAATATACATTAAAAAAAACAAACCTCTAGCTTTTAATCCTAAAGACATGCTATACTTCATTTCAAATAAATGAATTAAGGTGTAAATTTATGAAATCTGGAATGTGATTCATATGATGGATCCATAACAATAGATTTACAAGATAAATGTCACTTGTGGTTCTATGTACACAATAGCATACTCAATGGCAACATTAAAAAAAAATAATAGTATGCACAATGAAGATAAAGCCAATTTACTTTCTAGTCTCCAGAGAAAGATATACATTTTGAAATTCTTATTTCCAACTGAATTTTTAATAAAAACATGACAAACCATCCAAAAATATTGGCCAAAATAATCTAAGTAAAATAGTAAAATGGACTCTAAGACGCTTGAAAACACCATACCAAACACTTAAACATATAAAAGAAAAAAGACAAGAGAATAAATCTTGACTAAATGACCCAAATTTTATTTGTGGTTGATGTTAATTCAATGAAAGAGCCAAAGAAGTCATATATTTGAGAAAAAAATAATGGAAAGCCTAAGATTTAAGAGTTATTATATAAGTAATGACAGAAGAAAACAAAATTAGGTTTGGGTTAAATCAGATATGAAGTAGTTTAATAAAGTAAAATCAAGGCAACTAGGCAATTGTGCATGGGGAAATTTTAAGGAATAAATTTTCCAAGCAGCACACAGGGAGATGCATGTATAAATCCCATTAGCAATAATGTGTTCCTCTGATCTTGGTGATATTCACTTTTAAGTGATGCCATAACTATTGTAACAATCCTACATTTATGACAGTATTCATCTACTCAATCCCTTAAGACTGTGAACTTAAAAGTAGTGCTATGCTTTCCTTTGCATTTACTAATGATATATTTAGTTTTATAGGCACTAGTCACAGATCAACCCTTTTTTATGTCTCACTGTGGTGTGTAATTTTTTTTTTAATAACTGTATGTTTAAAATAATTAGTACTGCTGGATATAATCACTAATTTCCTAAAACTGCAAAAAGCAACTTAATATTTCTACATAGCAGCTGTAATACACAATATTGCACAGAACTAAATTATTACAAACAGTGCCAGCAGTTTTCTATACACAGTACTTAAGATAATTATAAAAAATCATCTTCATTACTGCTTGCTAACATTTTTTTAACAGTTTAATTTGGATAGGTTACAAAATACATTCAAATCACACAGATATAATTACTGTAAACCCAAAGCTATAAAATGTTCCCAACCAAATCCCTTTGACCCTGTTAATGTATGTTCCTTGTTAATCTAAGGCAAACATTGTTTGTAGAGTGCATTTGTTATAGAAAATAAAAAAATAAAAAAAAAAAAATAGGGGGAAGGTAAGGAAATCCCTTAACAGTTGTTATTGATTCCAGCATTTACCAACTGAGAGTTAAGTGCTGTTTACAAAACAGAACAGATGCAGATGCTGACAAAAAGGTAAACAATTGTTGCATGGCTTCCTGCCAGATTCTGAACCGATATATTAAACTCCAAGTGAAGCACATTTCCCCTATGGATTGCACTTATTGCCACTTCATTTCCTATGTGCTCTGTCTCTCTATTGCCTGCCTGGCACTAAGCTATTTCCAGTTCTCTGCTGACCCCTGAGGCCTGGTGCTACCACACACAGCCATTAGAGAAGGGAATTGCCTGTGTCTGACACGGCCTGAAACCAATTATTTGATATTTTCTTCAGAATGATGCCCAACTCTGTTGGGAATGAGCAATCATGAAATAATTTACCTCCTGATTTAATTTTTTCCTGCACAAATTAGTTGTAGACTGAGCTGGCTATACACAGATGCCTGTGACACAGCTCTGTCTTATCAAGATGATACTTGAAATGAAGCAGGGGGGGGTCTGAATTGAATAGGTGGGAGAATCCTGCTCTAAAGAGGCATTGACAAGTTTATCAGATATACTGATCACATGTACTCTCTGCTGATTGAAAATGACAGAATCTTAAAGAATTATCAGGATACCAGAAAAAAAAAAAAAACAACCAAAGGATGCAAACCTTGTCAGGATATTTAATGCTTTTAAACATCTGTCTGATTTCTGGTTTCCTTTTGTGTTCCAGCTACCTTGCACATAATCAAAATTTAATGAGAAGTAAAAAATAAAATCACATTGGTTTATAATAACATAGCTGTCACTAAATTCAGTATTTAGTATTTTTTAGATACTAAAAATTTCAAGAATGTATTTATCTGTAACTCAAAAATCTCTAGAAGTGCCTTTCATAAAAATATAAAGAACTTGGGTTTATAGTTTATTGTCTGTATTTCACAGAAGGCAAAAAACAAAATTATCACTTATCAATAAAATATAGAAAGCTTGTATAAATTTGCATATGCTTAATCTAAATAATGAGATATTAAAGCCAACTGCTCTAGCTCTAAAACGACAACACAAGTCTCTTTAGAGGAACTCACTGAACATAAAGCTTCAATCAAGTCTGTGGAGTACTATCTTGTCATTAAAGTCAAGAGAGAATTTTTCTCATTTTTACATACTCATTCCACATTAAATCCTAGCTATTAAATCTTAAAGGGACTGTGATTTCTATAACTCTCTTCTTTTCAGGCTCCACTAACTGGATCCATATACCAATAACTGTGAACTTTATGGCTTTTGTAACCATGACTAAGAAAAATTATAAGAAAAAAATGCCTGTTAAAAATACACCCCCTTCAAATAGCTAAAGGATTACAGCTTTATTGTGCTACAAAAAGAACATTAACAATGATGACTATAATTGATTTCAGTAGAGTTTGGAAAAAAGTCATAGGAAGGCAGTATAATATAACTTTCCCTGACAATGATCATCATAAAATTTGGAGGCAATTTCTTTTCTTTTCAGGAGATATTTTTCACAAGTATGGTTGTCTACTCCAATAATTACCATAATGATTAGGTCTGACTGTGTGTGTACTTTTTGCTGTGTGCCTTTGAGCTTTAAACTTAAAGAATTTCTATCTTGGAGGATAAATAATATGTCAGTTATTCTAAAATCAGCTCACTAGAATCACCTTAAATAATTCAAAAATATCAAAACTTCCAATTACTTAGTTTTGCACTGGCAATGTAATTCCCAAGGCCTTATTATAGTCTCATCTCTCAACTAGCACTTACCTGCTTAGCATCTCCTATAATTCTATTATGAAAGAGATTATACAGTAGTAGAACAAGCTATATATTTTTCTAAATAACAGACAGGGTTTTCTGTTTTTTACTCAAAGTTGAAAGGAGGCTGCAAAAATTTGATAGGTTTTACTGCTGATTGATTCAACATACTGTACTCCATCATAAATAACTTCATTACTTTATATGTGCAAATTTAAAATCTCCATTTAGATAGCTCAACCATCAAGTTTCTTTTGAATGTTTTGCTAAGGCTAGAAGCAAATTAAAAATATATGTATAAACAAAGAAATATAAGCCCAATTTCTAGAATGACACAAGCAAAAGAATTTCTGACTGGAAATCCATTATAACTGAACATTTTACCTAAACCTAAGGATTATATTCTCATTTCCATGTGTGGGTGATTGATTGGTCTAATTCTCAATGCTACTAGCAGTTTCTCCATATAAATCCCTGTATAGAGAGATTAGTCCATTCCCAGAAAATGCTACTTCAAACAAAGAATTTTAATCTGTGCAAAATACGCAGATTTCTCAAGTTCAAAAATTAGGTGGAGATGTAAAATGACAACTACTTTGAGGCAGCAGATTTTATACCAAGTAGTTGACTTAATAGGTGTGATGTGATGGTCAAGTGTTTTCATACTTATATATCAATAACACTGAAATGTTATGTCATAATGCATATTTTCCGAACTGATTTTCAGAATAAAGCACGTTGCAGTGCAGAAATAAACATTCTCAATCTTTCTCCCATTAAAAATATTTCAGTTAAGGCCCTCCCTTGTGGCGCAGCGGGTTGAAGCACAGCACTAAGAAGCTAAAGCCACTTCCACATGAGTTCGATTCCCGCCTGCCCCGGAGGTGACCACATGGCGAGGCAGACCTCTCCTGACCCGCCCACTGCTCCCCTCAGCAGTGTACTTCTCAGTCAACCTGTTCTGCTCCCCGCTCTGTCTCTGGTGAATCCTATCACCCTCCGCATTTCTGGCCTGTACCCCAGTTCTGTATGTATAAATAAATAAATCTTTAAAAGAAAAATATTTCAGTTAAGGCCCTCCCTTGTGGCGCAGCGGGTTAAAGCACAGCACTGAGAAGCTAAAGCCACTTCCACATGAGTTCGATTCCCGCCTGCCCCGGAGGTGACCACATGGCGTGGCAGACCTCTCCTGGCCCGCCCGCTGCTCCCCTCAGCAGTGTACTTTATCGATCTGCCTGTTCTGTTCCCCACTCTGTCTCTGGTGAAGCCTCTCACTGCCCCTGAGCCTCTGGCCTGTACCCCAGTTCTGTATGCACAAATAAATTAAAAAAAAAATATATATATATATATATATATTTGTTTTAAAGGAATCTTTAGAAATATTTATTATACCTTTCTTCTTGAAAATTTACTTATGAAAAAAATATGGTGGGTACTAATAATTGATGAATAGTTTAATAACCTAAGTCACATATTAGATTTTTAGAGTACCTGAAGAAAAATACAATAATTAAACAACATTCAACATTTATAGCAGCACTCCTGAAAATCACAGATAATATGCTAAACAAAAACTTAGGGATTCATGATCTGTATAGGTAAAAACTATGAAAGCTTTTATATAAAGAGAACTAATCATTCACTAGGCTCATAACAGAAAAAAATTAGCAAGGGAAATTATAATTCAAGAAAGTTTTAAGCAGTTTGAATAAAATGAGTTACTGTCTTGCCATCTACAAAATATGAATTTCTGGCTTGCAACAACCTCATGTATTTTACTTGTCCACATTAAACATTAGTTTGATATAAAAGGGTTGTAAAACAAATGTGTTCTTTTTTAGGGTAACTTTATTATAATTTTTTCAATTATTTTTTGCTATTACATTCCGCTCTAATAAGTCACTTGCAGTTTTAAATGAACATTTTCTTTTACAAGGGAAAAAAACAGCTTTTCTCCCTGTAAAAATCCCTGTAATTTAATCTTTGTTTTTTAATGTGTTATTGAAAGATTAATAAAGTATATAAATCTCAAACTGACCTATCATCCTTCGGGAAAAATCAAACTGTGAAACATTTTTATTTTTCCATTCTAGGATTTGAATGTTATAATTAAGGATGTAGCAAGTAAAATATTCTTTTCTTTCTACTCTTAGGATGTTCCTCACAGGTGATTCAATGGAGGCAGCATGTGAATAATTGTGTGCAACTTAAAGTTTGCTAATTACTGCTGGATGGAAGCAAAAATATTACTAAAATTAAGCTGCAACTACTTATACCTTACCAAACATACTTTCCATCTTTGTTGTACAATTATCTTTAGAATAAAGATTCAGAGTTCTCATAACATTTAATGGTAAATCATAGTCAGAAAAATAATACATGTCATGTGAAAAACAAGCTTTAGATAAAGATAAGCATGCAATAAATAATACCAACATTTACCCAAGCACATAACACCCCTTCCACTCATACACATACACACCAATCATTTTTCTTATAGTTTTTAATCAAATAACTTTCACAGTTCACACGACTTTTAGTAGGACTAACTTAGAACAAAAACGCAACCAATTACTTAGAAGAAAAAAGTTTAGTGTCAGATTTTTTTTTCTGGATTATTTTTTACAAGGCATTAAGGTAAGAGATAAGATATTGTTAACCCTTTCCCTGTCTTAAACTTGATTTATTAACCAGTCAAAATGTTTTTGTTTCAGGCCCGCCCTGGTGGTGCAGCGGGTTAAAGCACAGCACTAAGAAGCTAATGCCACTTCCGCATGAGTTCGATTCCGCCTGCCCGGAGTTGACCACAAGGCGTGGCAGACCTCTCCTCACCTGCCCGCTGCTCCCCTCAGCCGTGTACTTCCTCGATTTGCCTGTTCTGCTCCCCACTCTGTCTCTGGTGAAGCCTCTCGCCGCCCCTGAGCCTCTGGCCTGTACCCCAGTTCTGTATGTACAAATAAATAAATTAAAAAAAAAAAGTTTTTGTTTCTTCATCCATAAAATACAAATGGCAATTGCTGCTGCATTCTTTTAATTTCAGAGAGGCTATTAAAAATAAGTCGAATAAAACTAAAAATGTGGAAACCTCTTGCAAAAATAATGCCTACTAGTAGGTATTACTAATTACAAAAAGCATCTTAAAATAAGCTGTAATTGCTTCAACTATTTCAGTAACTTATCACTTAACTCTGGCAAAAAAAAATGCTGAAATGTAAGCAGCTTACTTGCAAGTCTAGGGATAAAATAAGTTTTTCCATTTAGTTACTTTAAAAATATTAAGTCGGGCCCTCCCTGGTGGCGCAGCGGGCTAAAGCACAGCACTGAGAATCTAAAGCCTCTTCCGCATGAGTTCGATCCCCGCCTGCCCCGGAGGTGACCACATGGTGTGGCAGACCTCTCCTGACCCGCCCGCTGCTCCCCTCAGCAGTGTACTTCGTCGATCTGCCTGTTCTGTTCCCCGCTCTGTCTCTGGTGAAGCCTCTCACCGCTCCTGAGCCTCTGGCCTGTACCCCAGTTCTGTATGCACAAATAAATAAATCTTTAAAAAAAAAAAATATATTAAGTCAAAAATTAACATTTTATTTCCCTACTCTGTTAATATGTAAAAACTTGGATATCTGTTTCCCAAACAGAAAATCCATTGATGTACCTTTGTACTCTATTACTACCATAATTCCTTCCAAAATTGATTTGTTTAATTTCTACATAGAGAAATAAACTTATGTGCTACAACTGCACAGCATACAACATAGGATGTGTGGCTACAGTGGGAATTACATTTCCAACTATAAAAGGATTTTTGCTCTTATATGTGAACTCATTTAGCGAAAGACAGTAAGTTGCACTAGTTTAATAGATTAGATCTAGTCATAATTCAGAAATGTATTTGAGTCCCCATCGAGGTGCAGACTAGCATTAGGATTTTGAGTAAGTTACTTAACTTGCATAAACTATAGTTTCTGTATCTATAAAATAGGAATAATATCAACTTTTCCAAAATCTTCTAAAAATTAAATGATGTACCAATGTATAAAGTGACTAATTTGGTGTTTACCAAACTAAACGTACCTTAAAAACATTTCACAATTGATTTTTTATATTTGTAAATAGGTAAGGAAAAATGAACAAATAAACAGAAATTTAACAAAAATTAATGTTGAATTCATGTTGAGTAGTATCCTTTGCAAAGTAAATATTTTACTCATATTTTCTGCAAAATAAATCCAAACTACTTGCACCTTATCAAAACTCAAAAATCAGAATGGCTAGAAGTGTTTTTTAATAGAGAAAATACTATCTTATGTAGCATGAAGAATTTGTTCTGTCCTGCATTCTCATATAAAAGATGAAATGAAAATGAACAGCTTTAATTTTTACACAGCCCAATGTACCGTGTACATGTCTATTATGGAGAGATCGACAGTTCTGAAAAGAATTAGATTGAATAGAGAATGTTCCCCTGGCTCAGAAAAAGGATAATTAAGCTTCTCTCTGCTGATGGCATGGACTTTCTAGCATATTCTAGAAGTTATAAGAAGACACCAAACATACTAGAACCTACAAGAAATGATAATAGGATCAATTATATCAAAACCCAGTCACTTTTAACCTTTTACATGTTAAAGATATTATTAATTTTCAAAAGTTTAACATGTATAATGATCTCATTATAATATGGTTTGTAAAAGTTTTACTCACAGTCTCAGGACAAGATCATTCTTCCATGCTTTATAAACCTATTTAGATGAGGATTTGGAACTTAAACAGGGATGTGTACCAATCCAAAGATGCTTTTTGAGAAAAAATTCTGTCCATGCCTAATGTCTATAGAATTGCAGAAACGAGCTGGTTCTTCTCCAGGAAAAAACTCAAGTCATTATTAAATCCCTGCCTCACCTGCTTTAAATACATACCAGGAAAAAAGGCATATGGAGTTCTTTTCAATCAACAATATAGAGTAATTGCATTTCCAGTTCTTGCCTGTGATCTTAATTTTTAATTACCTGATTAAAAATACTCCTGCAAGAAAATTAAAATTGCATCTAAAAATAAAATGAAACAAAAACACTTGGTTGTGGGTTCAGTTGGAGAAATCCCAAAAAAGAATTACTAGGAAAACTTCAGATGCAAGTTGGAAGGATAAACTCCACTTTCTGTATTTACTTAATCATCTACCCCTTCTTTCACCCCTTCCAGCTTCATAAAAACACATATTGTTATTATTTTCAGGTTTCATTTGAAGAAGAAAGATCACATAGATAAAGACCTAAAGGAGGCCCTGTATCCTACTGTGGTATATAAGTCACATGTTTAGCCAGTTTTTACATCTGTACTGTCAATAGAGAAAATAAATGTGGCAGTTTCCAATGACAAACTGTGGGCATAAGCTCTGGTTCTGGAATGATTTCTATGTCATTTACAGAATCAAAAAAGTTTAGAGTTAAGAGGAATCTTAGCTATTACTTACCTTTTGTTTCCTTAATTAGAAAAATTTCAAAGAGGTTAAATGATTTAGCTGAACACTTGACTTCCAGTAAGTGTACTTTTGGCTTTCTGAGAACAAAATAACTATAAACAGGGATTTCACCAACATTTTTTTCTTAAATAACAATTATGATTATAAAATAGTGGGTAGGGAAGGGCTGCTTAACTCTTTAATTTTTTTAGTATTTTCAAAAATGGTATAGGAAAAGATACATAATAATAAAAACTGAAACTTATTATCTTAAAGAAATTCATGATAAGTGATTAAAGACATCACTTTGAATTATTTTTCACCATTTGCTGCTTGGCATTACTTAAATCCCTGCTTCTATGAATAACTGTAATTAGAGATGTAACCAAGCTCTTTATAGTACAATGGAGGTAAGAGATACTTCCTACTAGGTTTAATCTAGTCTTTCATGCTTCTTTTACACTTTACACCCATTTTGTGTGTTTGCTTCAAAGTATTTCTTCACATTTTCTTGAGGTCACAGCTCAACTAGTAAGATTCACCTGCGGAATAGGAAGAGTAGGTGACCTGACTGCCTCCTCTCCAGCTGTGATCTGTGCTTGCCTAGTTAAGATTTATACCTTTATTTTGAAGGCCCTCTTCAAGGGAATGCACTTGCCAAACCTCCAAACGTCCTTTAAAAAAAAAGAAAGGAACTGTGAAAGGGAGGCCACCCAGCGGCAACTTCCCATTCACTGCAGATTTTAGAAACATTCCAGATACTAAAAGAAATGTATCAGTCTCTTAATCTTTTTTTCTCTCAATTTTCTCTAAATTTTGTTTGAATAAAAATTAAGAATAAACTATATAGATCACCATGAAATTTACTCTATAGTCTAAATCTCCAAGTTGCGTAGTTTTATACTAAAATAGCTAATATTCAGCTGATATCTTACTACATATAAACGACCCTGTCTTTTTAAGCATTGAGAAAAGTAACTATAAATTTCTACTCAATCACTTAACCACTCCAAATATAGAAAGAATGTTATAATGTCAGAATGGTATTGTTCTTCTAATGTAGAGGGCACCTGTATACGTGTCGATGTGAATCTGACCTACCAAATAATGAAAACTGGGTTAAAATTAAAATGTAAAGCATAAATTTCTACCTTTTAAAAAGCTATTTAATTTTGGGTCATTATGAACTAAATTAAAAAGCAAAATAATGTAGCATAAATTTTTATGACTTATAATTTCCTGAAAATTGCAAATAACTGTAAAAATACGGATTAACAATATCAATTATTGCGAAAGTTTGGATCTTAAATAGCTCTTGAAACTCTGAAACTTTACAGACTTGAAACTTTGTGAAGAAAAAAAAAGCATGTTGTCCTTTTGAAGAGTATATTACCAAATCAGAAAGATTCTGTAATACTTATAACATTTCATTATTTTCTTTGAATAAAGCAACATATGAGCTTTATACTTCTAAATGCATTATAATATTAAAACAATCTAAGTACTCCTAGAAATAAAACACTCAAAATCACATAAAAATAAATGAAAAAAGATAGGATAAAGTAAAGCATCTGTCTGCCTGGCATTTCATCATAGGAAAATAGAGAGACAGTCACAATCACCATATTTAAAAGACATTTAGAGGAAGAACCTGAATCCATGCCCAGCTACATCACTACAACTCTAGGATACTCCATTATCACAAAAGCCAGTGTTAAACTAGAATGAAATAGCATAAAAGTTGCCTTAGTCAGTTTTCTAATAAGCACAAGCAAATTATTAGTTATGAGTCACTGTCAATAATAGTGAAAACAAAGTAAAAACACTGAAAAAGCGAATTAAAAAAGAAAATGTGAAAGTGCTTGGAAATTATTTTTAGCTAATTACAAAAGTGCCTTGCATGAGTTTTTGCCATGCAGTTTAGGGGTTTATCAAGATAATATACAAAAAAAATCTAAAAATAAGAAATATACTTTTAATGAATTACTAACTGTAAGACCTTAGAAAACATTTACCTTCATAAGTCTCAGTTTTCTCATATTTAAAATATGAAAAATACAAGGATTAAATAAATTCACTTATGCAAAACTATACAAGATAGGAAGCAACTAGTGTTATTTTGATGCTAGGAAATATTCTTTCTACATATGTATGTTATAAATATAGATATGGGTATATATACATAGTATAAGTACATTTGTACACATATTATAAAGACATATTTATATGTATGTAGGGGTAGATAATTTAAATTCAGGGAAGAACAACCAATTCTAGAAAAGCAGAGGCAATTAAAAAAGCCTTAGCTCTTCAAGAACACTATAGGTATATTCATAGATAGATAAAATGATAGTTCATTAAGTCTAGCATACAAATTTTTCCAAAAATTGAAGAGGAGAATATATTCCCAAACTCATTTTAAATTGACATTGCCCTAATATCAAGGCCAGATAAGGGTATTAATAGGAGAGAAAATTACAAGTCAATCTCCCTGATGAATATAGATAAATTCTCAACCAAATAAATAGTAGCATCTGAATTCCATAGCATATTAAAAGGAACATACAGCAGGATTTATCCCTGGATGCAACGCAGCTTCAACATATGCAAATCAATAAATGTGATATACCACATTAACAGAATGAAAGATTAAAAACAAACCTACAATCCTCTTTATAGATGCAGAGAAAACATTTATTTGGTGAAATTCAAAAGCCCTTCATAATATAAAACTCTCGATAAAATGAGCATAGACAGAATACATCTCAACATAATAAAGGTCATGTCTGCCCAAACATGGGAAGAACCTAATCTCTGTCTATGGATGAATGGATAAAGAAGATACTGTACAATCTCACTTATATGAAAAACTAAAAAAACTGAACTCACAGAAACAGTAGTATGTATGGTAGTCACCAAGGACTAGAAGATAAGACAAGTAAAGAGATACTGGGCAATTGGTACAAAATTTGTTAGAAGATGAATAACTTGTGGGAAGAGAATGAATGTTTTGTGATTCTCTTCAACAATAATGTGCTTTATACTTGAAAGTTGTTTAGAGAGTAGATCTTAAAAGTTTTCATCACTGAAAGCAATGGCACTTTTGTAACTTGATGGAGATAATATGGAATGCTAAACATATAGGAGGATCAAATCAACACATTACAAATCTTAAACTTACAAAATTATATTTCAGTAAAGCTGAAAATGAGAAAGTTTAGCATACATAAAGGTCTGTTTAAGATAACAATAGATCACAAAGTAAGAATTATGAACAAAAAACCTTGAAATTGGCATTGTATAATCTTCAAGTGAGAAGTGTGCGGGATAGTTTAGAAAAAAGTAAAACAGATTACAAATAGAGTCAGTATACAGAGAATTTTTAACAGAATGTGCTATTTCCATTCTGTTTTTTTTAGGTAGTAGAGCACAACCAAGGAATAGAGGCTTTATAGTGATATAGGCCTAACGTTGAATCTTGACTTTACTTGGTAAGCTTGAGCAAATAATATAATATCTCTAGGCGTTAGATAGCACACTATATAATAGAGATAAGAAATAATGGTACTATGTTCTTGGGTGGTAAGAAGGATTAAATGAGATAATACACAATAATGTCAGACTCCACAAACTAAATGACTAAATGGGGTTATTGTTACTAAAGATATGTCTTTTCTATAGTTTCACACAAAATACCAAAGATTTGGTGAACATAAAGATAGATATACAGATTTAGCTCTCTCTATATATATATGAAAAATAATAATGTGCAAACCATTCAAGCCAATCTAGATTAAATATGAATAGAAATTATTATAATTGATTAATAAATTCCAATTATTATAATTTTGCTTACCTTAATCTGTATTTCTTTGATGAGTAAGATTTGGCATATGTGAAATATTAGTGGAAAATATGGTTGATCATTCAACTAGTTCAACAGTTCTCATAACATCTCATAACATAAATGAGGAACATTAGTAATTCCTCATTTAGTTTGCCTCCCTTTACTGTATCTAGGACAAAACCTTAAATATAATAACTGCTAAATACCTTGATAGGGTAAGTGCCCAATAAAGATGAACTGAGTTGATTTTCAGGCTATTAGAATAGTGCTATAGAATTTTTTTTTAACAGATGACAAAGCATTTAGTTCTATACTTTGAGAGAAGGTCCAAGATCATGGTGATTGACAATATGGGTACTGAAGATATAAAGACCCAAAAATGAATTGTGACTGTGTACAATGTCATTCAGGACAAGTGAGTTTGTGTAAGCTTCTTTCTTTGAAAAAATTAGGATAATAAGAAGTAGGATGTGCTTAGCATAGTACCTAAAACATGGAAAGCATTTATTTAACAAGCACTTTATACCAAAGTTCAGAAAAAGGAGCTTGAGAAAGATTAGAGCATTTAGACATGTGGAAAATGTTTTTAGGTTTTGGTGTTAACACTGACACACATAATTTTCTCTCACAAATAGAAAAACACCTCAATAGCAGCTCTTAAGTTTCCATAACAACTTACACATATTTTTAACCATATGTGTCTTTTTTGTTATAAACTATATTTAGCTGATATAAAAGTTTTATACTGAAAACATTTACAGATAATCAGATTTTTTTAAAGAATGCAAAATATAGAAAAAAGCACAGTCATGAAATGCATTTAATTTTTGTGTTATAATTAAAATGAAAATCTATTTATTTTGAGCAAATTGTAATGTTCCTAAATTAACTATGAATTATGTCATAAACTAACTTGGCTGATATATCTCTGTTCTATGATGCAGCTTCTGGAGGAAAACAAAAATAGTAAGAGAAAACAAATTGGTTGAAAATCCATATATCAGAGTAATTTGGTATTCTGACATTTTGTTAAGAAAGGTAAGTAAAAAAGATAGTGTGCTAAGGAAATTTTTATAACATCTTCAAAAATCAAAGAGAACAATTTACCAAATGATAATTTTCAAACACTTAAAAATATATTTTATGAATCTACTCAGAAATATACTTCAGGATTTTAAACAAAAGCATAACTAATCATACCTTCCAAAATAATCATTTATTTTTACCTTGAACTTTCTCCATTGGAAGAGTTAAATTGATCACAGAAGAAATAATATTATATCACAACAGTTTATTTCCTTTTTACCTTATCTTTTGAATAAAATTAGAAATTACAGGTAGCTTATTAAAAAAACTGAATATTTTTATAAAAATAATAATGGGGGCTTTTAAAAGTGCTATTACTAAAATACTGTATACCTATAACTAATTATAACATAGAATTTTATCCTTAGAATTTTACATTAGCTTCGTATTTGAATTGGCTAACAAAGTATCATAGTTTTTTTTTTAAAGTATTATAGTTTTTAACCTCCAATTTTAGTTATTACAAATTTCAACAAATTATCAACTTTTTTTTTTTTTTGCCTAATAATTCTTGAGCTTTGGAAGATGCGATGGGTCTCAAATTATATTTTTTGTTTTATATATATAATATATATATATGTGTGTGTGTATACATATATACACATACACATATATACACATACACACAGACACATACACACACAAATATGTATATGTTAGCATCACCAAGTAATTTATACAATGAAAAAATGAAACTTTTATTGGCCATATTTATGAATTACACTTCCAATCTCTTTAATAATTTAAATAACAGGAAATAAAATGCTTCCATTACTATTAGAAGGCATGAAAGAAATATATAATGGAAATTTCCATTCATTTACTTACTGATTTATTTTTAAGTTTGCGGTTAGATTAGCTAACTAAAAAATTGCTAGGAAATTAAAGGTATCAAAAGGCTTGATTTAAAACAAACAGAAATTTAAAATATCACTAACCCAAAGCATGCACTGCTCTTCTATGCTTGCTGGAGCTCTTGCTTGTTTTAATCACATGGACAGTACTTTCTTTGAACTGTAGCTCCCAAAAATTTGACAAAAAATTTGCCATTTCTTCAGTAATAGTATCCAGGTAAGTTTCTTTAATGAATTTCGCTGTTGATGATGGGGCTAAAATTTCACCCAGTGTGTTAAAATCCTCTTTTATCATTGAGTATAACTTAGGCATTGTAGTTTGATATCCATGAAGCATTATGTCTAAATTTGATTCTTTGCTGTAAGCAAAGCAGTTCTGCAGAGGTTTAGCCAACAGTTTATTCTGTATGTTTTGGTACTTGCTTATTACTTCTGATTCAGGGTAAAGAAACAAGAGTTGTTGTATGCACTGATTTTTCAACAAAATTTTTTGCTGTGAATTGTTTATTTCATTATGGCTTTGTAATTTTTTCACTAAGAAACGTCGAAGATGTAGTCTTATATCATCCCATATAGACTTTACATCCATAGAGGAATGATCTTCAACAGAATGAAGGCAAGTGGTAGAAAGGAAATGGAATGATATTCCACTCAGAGTTGATGGGAAAGAAGTGCTTCTCTGGCAGGAAAGGTTCCAAAGTAAATCCAATATCATTTCTTCTTGATTTTGTTCATTCTTCAAGAAATCTTGCTAATAAAAGTAAATAACATTAGAAAGGTGATTAACTGTAAAAGTGACATGATAAAAATAATTTCTAATGTCATGTGGTTTCATAGTTGTTCATTTCCATTAAAATCCATTCTTGGGGCTCCCTGGTAGCCTAGGGGCTAAGTCTCAGTACTATCACTTCTAAAGCCAGGGAGTTGGCCCACTGCTCCCCTCAGCACTGCCTATTCTGTTCTCCACTCTGTCTCTGATAAATTCTCTCACACTCCACCCTCCCACACCTTGGCCTACACTCCAGTTCTTCCATGCAAAAGAAAAAAATTCACTCTTGGATGCTCTTCAAGTATTTTCCTTTTTTTTGCATTTGAAATTTTAAAAGGCCAGTTTTATGTTCTGTTAAATTTCATAAAGCCCAGCTGATGAAATATGTTTTCAATTAGATTTTTAGATATATAGATGTTTTCCCTTGTTGTTATCTATTCTTGATATAACTTGAGTATGAAATCTGCAGCTTAAAAATTCTTAAGAAAGTAATAGTAAAACATCAATTGAAATGGATTCTTAAGACGAAACAAATTCAAGATCATGCCCTTAATTAATTCCTGATAGATAATTTCCATGCCTGAATGAGTACACTTCTTGTTATAAAATCCCAAATGAACATACAAAATGGAGACCTTTAAATATAGCATGTACCTAGGGGTTACTAATAGCTGTCACACTGAGAAATAAAATTGCATTCAAAGTTTTTAACTTTCACTTAAATTCCTTTTTGAGAACTATGTAAAAAAGATATTATTTTGGAAATGTATTCACAGGATATTTCGATTCTCTCTAAAGAAATGACTAACTCAAAGTGAGGGAAAAATACTCTCACAATTGGTCCACCAAAATGGCATGAAATTATACTGTTATACTTTCTGTGCTAACATACAGAAAACAATAATAGGAACAATTCTGAATAGCAAACGGACAAAAAATTACTTTCTTTTTGGACTTTAAATGATACACACACATTTCTTCACATGTTGACCTCACTAATTACGTATATTTCAGCTAAAGCTGAAATGAGCTTATATTCTCTAAGTAGCAATGAGCTGATGATAAGAAAAATGGGAGCAAGTTCAAGTAATATAAAATCATACTGACTTTAAAATATCTTACTGAGAAAAATACCACAGTTGTTATTCACAACTATGAACAACTCTTAGACAAACTCCACAAATTCACTCTCAATCATTCTGTGTTTGCAATGTTTACTTTTAATGTTCTATCTGTAATAAGTTGCAAGGCCTAACATACATATGTGTGTGTGTACACATACATATATATACTCTCTTTTTTTTAAAGATTTGTTTATTTATGCATACAAGAGTTGGGGTGCAGTCCAGAGGGATGTGGATGGGTTGTGTGGTTAAAGTGTGGGATAGGAGGCGGATAGGAGGATATAACAGAGGCAGAGTGGGGAGCAGAACAAGCAGATCTGCAGAAAAACACTGCTGAGGGGAGTAGCTGGTGATACAGGAGAGGTCTGCTGTGTCATATGGGTCAGGTCCCTGGACAGGGATTGAATTCGTCCTGCATTAGCTGTGTCTACAGCTTCATAGTACTGGGACTTAGTCCCTTGTATCACCAGAGAAACCGCATATACTCTTATTTTTTAAAAGCACTTGCTCATGTAGTCTCTATAATGAAAACTATGTGGCATACATATATAAAACCGCAACTAAAAGATAAGGACATTAAAGTACAGTATATTTAAGTTACTTTCCAAAAGTCACGTATGCTAAAGCACAGAACAGAAAGGATTCCCTGACTTCACTGTCCTCGACCATATCCTTTGTACTATACTTTAGAAAGCCAGAAGGTGCAATGGCCTTTCTGAATCTTCTCTCTCTACTTGTCATCTGTTTATTTCTTTTGATAGTTCTGGAAAAGAAATGTCCTTAGAAAGAGCTTAGGATGTCAAGCTATCAGTACCTCAACCTCATTCTTTAAATCACTCAATAACTGTAAATATTTTATCAAACAGAAAATAAAAGACTTGAGGTTTAAAATATGTGTTTAGTGTGATTGCTCCAATTTCGAAAACATTTTCTGAATAATAGCCCTAATGAGGATCTCTGTATCTTATTTAAATAGCTAGATAATTAATACGCAAAAATTTTTCTCTGTAAAAAAAAACAGATGCATGAGAAATTCCATTGGGATTGACACTTTTATCCTATAAAAATCTGATAATAGGTTGTTTTAATTTGGATCTATTTTAATAATGTGGTTATTTCCTCAATATAACATGATCAATTATGTAAAAAAAAATCTAGGTCTGGATAAACCGATCGGTCTAATGAATATGAGCAAAACTAAGGTGGCCTCTGCCCTGCAGTGAACAGAGAATGACTTATGTGTGACAGATTAAAAGATAATTAAAAGCTTTTGCTTTTAATTAAATAAGAAAGCATTATTACATCAATATTAATGAAATTCAATACACATGGCTCTTAATAGAAATTAAAGGAATAATTTTAGCCATATTTATTCTTCAAGGCTCCACCTTCAACAGATAATGGGCTTTGGGGCATATAGTCTTTTTTTTTTTCTTTTTATTAATTTGGAAACATTAAAGACATATCTACATATCTACAATAACAACCACCAAAAACCATTTTTGTCTGATTCTGTCATCCTAAGTCATCTACAACTTCAAGATATTTCCACATCTGCCCTACTCAATGCTTGATGTTTAGACAAAAACGATGCCTTTTCTTTCCTAAATTAAATCAAAACCATAGTTACAGAAATTCTGCTTTCTGGACCCTCTTTGGTGATGCACAGGCTTAATGTGCAGGCTGCAAAGCTGGCTGCAGCCGCTTCAGCACAAGTTTGATCTCAGTTAGGGAGCTGACCCACATGGCGCAGCAGACCTCTCTTGACTGCCTGCTGCTCTCCACAGCAGTGTACTTAGTTGATCGGCCTGTGCTGCTCCAGGCTCTGTCTCTGGTGAATCCTCTCACTTACTCTGCACCCCTAGCCTGTACCCAAGTTCTGTATGCTTTACAAAAAAAAAAAAGAAAGAAAGAAATCCTGCTTTGTAACTATTGGGTTTTGTTTTGTTTTTTGAAACTGCTTTTGTAAGCTAGCAATCCCTGATCAAAACGATATAGACGTAACTAAATAACACAGAATATGGTCAGTACCAAAGAATGGACAGAGTAATAGTCTATCTCAATTAACACTGATCTTGTCTAAATTACTGCTTTGATGATAATGCCACAGGATAGGGAAGTAGAAAATTACAGACAAAGCTATTTAATCGATAAAATCAATAGGGATCTTATGTATGTATATTAATGAGTACAGTGAAAATGAGTAGTTGTGGAGAGACACAAAATGTAATAAACATGAATTTTTCCAATAGGAAATTGTGGTATGTATCAATATATCACACCACAAATTACCCAGAATTATAACAATCTCCATTTATATAAAACATTATTGATAAAAAATCATAGTAAGAAAAAAAAACACACACACAGCTTACTGGATTGTGGTGGGCATATAGATACAAAATAAAATAAAAACCTATAAATAGGGCAGGTAATATGGTCACCAAAATAAAGATTTTCTTATAGAAATGGAAAGAATTATGTTTAATTTTACCCACTCCTTGCCACTACAAAGCAAAGATATTTTTTTTACCAGTGTTTTGAGGAATTCTATCAAATCTCCATGGGGAATAGAAGGTGACTTTGATGAATTATATTTATAGTTATTTAGCCACTCAAAGCAGTCAGTAGTTGTTTGCAGCTGCACATCTGGGCATTGCTTGTTAACTTCAGACTGTATTTCTTTAATGCAAAGTTTTATGCTACAAAAAAGAAAAGAAAAAATTATTTTGGTCAGAAGAAGGCTTCATCTCATACAATCACAGCACCTGAAATGTTTATTATATGGTAAAGAACAATTAACAATGTTATGAAACACTCATATGATATGAAAACAATAAAAAGATAATGTCCATATATCTTCATTCATAATTGAAAACTAAATGCTCAGATTTTCTGGCAGTTTATATAAAATGCAACAGAGGAAATGTAAGATATCTAACTACACAGCTAGATGATTAGAAATCTTTTTTTGTTAAAACTAAAAAAAATACAGCATGAAATAATGGTCCTTCTGAGGCAGTACAGATAAAAAAAATCTACCTTTTATCTACCTGATGACAGGTAGATAAAAATCATCCGATTTTGATATCAGAAAGATATCGTATCTACTCATAGGTAAATGACCATACACTTATGAAAACTTCAATTAATGGACTAATAAGAAGTAATAAGGAAGTTACAATAAACTTATAACTTTAAAACTTGTAAAAGACATTGGCTGTATATACAACGTCTCCACTACTAAGCCATTTCCTACCATCAATCACAATTCAAATAACAAAAACCATACTGAAAAATACATATAAAAAAAAAAAGACTGGAGGAGAATAAAGCTAAAGGTTAGTATCAATTAGTTTTGAATGATGAAATTAGATCCTTAATTTTTTTCTTTTCTATATTTTCTAAATTTTAGAAGTCATAAGATGAAATTAATTTATTTTAAAAAGAACAGAAAATATATTCAACTGAAAATAACAATAATGTTTTTAAAATTCTATTAAGAGCATCCTTAGTTCTAAAACTAAGCAGATATGATGTTATTTTAATTTTCATGTAAAAATCTGTGCATCATTATTGTAAATGTTTGCAGGTAAATTAGTGACCTGAAGCAGAATGTCATCTGTGGAGCCACAAGGACATGACATATTACTACCACCTGATGGCAGCATATCTAAACTGCAAGGAGGCTTATAAATAACAAAGTTCTTTTGAAGCTGAATCCCCTTACTCAAAATTGATAACTCTGCATTTGTCATTTAACCATGTCAAGAAAGAGCTGTTAATTGAACTGCTATTACTGTTGTGAAAACATCAGCGTTATTAAGTATACATTCCACATCACAGTTTATTATTAAGACCCATGTCATATTAAGACTTCAGTATTCATCAAGTGTGACGGTCTATAAAACATGCACTGTGAAATTTTAAGGAAGACTGTTCAGGAGATTTCTGTGCATGTGTGAATTCAAACTGAATTACCTTGAAACAAATACATTCTGAGAATCAAAGAGCCTTTCCATGAAGACAGAATTTACAAGAAAAATATTTCCTCAGACCACAGGCTACTCAATTTTCTAATGAGGTCTAATTCTGGAATATTACTACATATTACATGAGAACATATCTTTCCTTAGTTTACACAACCCCTTCTATGGACTGAGATGTTATGGGATGCCCTATGCACATACATTGACTCTAGAAACCTTTATCAAAGGTTTTTATTATAATATCCTAAAGTGCCTCATTCAATGAAACCTAAGAGATTACAGCAATGTGAATTGGAAAGGCTTGGTAGTCTACTTAAACATGTTTTAATCAGGACTTAGCTTTTAGACTAATCTCTAACATCTGAAATGGGGTAAATAACTACAATAACTACAACTTAAAAATTGGGTAAACCTCCAGAGAACTAGGTATTTCAGAAATCTGTCCAAAATCTGATGAAGTGATTCAGCTGCTGCCCTTTAGAGGACCTTCCTCAAGGAAAAAGCCCCAAACAACTTGAACTTGCTTTTAAAATCATGTGTCACAAATTTTTAAAGGTTAGAATTCATTACTTGAACTTCATTTTGTTTTTAGTTGACTGGTAGTCTTACTACCATGACATTTACCACCCACTGTGTACATATCTTATTTAAAAGTGCAATCATTTAAAGTCTGCAGAGATATTTTCTGATTGTTATACAAAAGGAACTAATCTCAAAATTGAAAATGAGTGTCAATTTGGCATGTAATCTGACAATTTATCTCTTTAATTGAGGCCAAAATTAAATTAAAAATGAATTTTAACACATCAAAGGCAACAATATTTTCATATGTGATAGTAAATTACAAATGGGGACTGAACTCTGGGGTGGGAGAAGGTTTATATTAGCCTTAGATTAGAATAATCCAAGATCTTAGTCTAGGTTTTCTGAAATAATATGGTATTGATGTGAGCTGCTTCAAATTTGTTTTGGAAGCCAGGTCAGTCGTGAAAAACTAACCAAGGTAACTCAGCAAACAAAAGTCCAGCTGGTATATTTATTATAAAATCCCAAACAATAGAATAAATGTGTGAAACATTTAAAAATAGTTGATTTCTTTCCTAGGTAGTTTAAATTTTCAAATTTAAAACATTATTTGGCTAAGCAAGGACATTTTAAAGCATTTTCTTACATTTATGTTTAATATTAAAACCTAACTGTCATCAATAGAAAAATGACTAGGTATTTTCATTTGGGGGAATACAGCTATGAAAATAAAGTAGAACATGAGCTCTTAGCATGGAAAATGTCCCAAACATAATGTCATAGGGAAAAAGGCACAAATGAATGTGAACAACATATATTATTAGAGTTTGACAACATGTCATGCAAACCAACATTTTTGGATTACAAACAGAAGCAGTTAAGTGTGAGAAAATGTGCTGGAATCAACAATGTACCTAATAAAGAGTGGGACAGAAGTAGGATGGACTGGGCAGAGGAATAAGGTGAGTTTTAGCTGTACTGGCAATGTTTTATTCCTTAAGTTGGATGGTGGACCATGAATGTCTATTATTGTACTCTTTATGTCATTTCACATGTTTTAACACTTCTTACTCATTTTGAATCCCAATGTGCTTTAATTATAATAACTGAATTATCCAAGTTAATGATGTGTGCAAGTAGATACATTACTGAGACACTGTGTGCAAATCAGTTTATAAGCCATTTTTAAAATACAATATGCTGTATGTTTTTGAAAGGTTATCTGTGGTAATTTTCTCATTTGATATTCACTACTAGCTTCCTTTTAGAGCATAAAATTACATATTAGGTGGAGGCCTTAATATTACCCAAATGTGACAAATATTACCCAAATGCTGAATATGTGATAGACATGGTGGTATATACTAGGAATCCAAACATGAATAAGAAATGTCCTCTAGAGGACATCTGTCTAGTGAGAAAGGCAGACCTTTCTGTTTTTATAGATATTCCTTTTGTAAAATAAATAACTACAATATAGAATGTGTGTTTAAGAGACTAAGAAATAGTTGTATGATAAATAGAATTGTCTGGTTTTTAGGTAAGCCCAGTTTATCTAAGTAGATTACTAAAATTCTTTTAGATAGGCAAGTGATTAATAGGTAAGAAGGCGGCTGTGTAAAAACCAGGATTTACTTAAATGTCCAGTTAGCCATGAAATAAAATTTTACTGTCTTGAGACAAAGATCATTCTGGAAAAATTTTTAAATTGAAAAAAGAGTTCATAAAGCAACTACTTTAGTAGCTAAAACAGAGTAGTAAGAAGGTGAATATATTTTTGGTGAACTCTTTATAATTTCAGAATCTTGGTGATTTCAAAAAGTTTTAGTTATTTTTCTGGAAAAAAACATCTCCAACACCATAACATAATTTCTTAAATTTTTCTCAAATTTGTCCTCTCTTATTATTCTTATTCTGAAAGACCAGGCCAAAGTTTCTATCATTTCTCATCTGGACTATACTAGTAAGCTTCCAAGATTCCTGTCTATTCTTAATCTGTCTTTTTTCCAGAGTGATTTTGTGAAGAACATAGTAGATATACACCTTAAAATTTTACAGCTCTCTGTTGAATTTTTGCTTTATAACATCAATTCTCAGCAAAGTTCAGAAAGGCACTTGGACTTCTTCAAGAAAGTTTAGACACAAGACCATCAACCTAAAAAGTCTATAATGCTTTCAAAGGAATAAAACAATTGTGAAATACTTCCCAAACTTCTAGTCGATGGCATAACAGTTCTAATAGTAGCAAGAGTAACCTGGATCTGCTAAGAATGCAACTGGTATTATAGCTCAAGACATTTAGATATCTTCTTAAGTTTACCTCTGACTTACAGCAATGTTAATGATGGCAGAGATGCTATTTTAATAGCAAAAAGAGAATATTCCAGAAATGCCCCATAGGTATATAAAAATAAAGAAAATTAATACCCTTGCCAAACAAGAATAATTTATTGTGATTTTCTTTTCTTTTCTTTTTTTAAAGATTTATTTATTTTGTGCATACAGAACTGGGGTACAGGCCAGAGGCTCAGGGGTGGTGAGAGGATTCACCAGAGACAGAGTGGGGAACAGAACAGGCAGAGCGACGAAGTACATTGCTGAGGGGAGCAGCGGCGGGTCAGGAGAGGTCTGCTACACCATGTGGTCACCTCCAGGGCAGGTGGGAATCGAACTCAAGCAGAAGCGGCTTTAGATTCTCAGTGCTGTGCTTTAACCCGCTGCACCACCAGGGAGGGCCTTCTTTTCTTTTTTTTTAACCTGTGTAAACTAGCTCAGTAACTTAAGACTTTCAGACGAAAGTCAGATGATGTCTATCCAATGAAGTTATAGAAACTGAAACTAGGCGTCAAAAAGTGGAAAATCTGGCCCTCCCTGGTGGCGCAGCGGGTTAAAGCACAGCACTGAGAATCTGAAGCCACTTCCGCATGAGTTTGATCCCCGCCTGCCGCCTGCCCCGGAGGAGACCACATGGCGCGGCAGACCTCTCCTGACACGCCCGCTGCTTCCCTCAGCAGTGTACTTCGTCAATCTGCCTGTTCTGCTCCCCACTCTGTCTCTGGTGAAGCCTCTCGCCACCCCTGAGCCTCTGGCCTGTACCCCAGTTCTGTATGCACAAATAAATAAATAAATCTTTAAAAAAAAAAAAAAAGTGGAAAATCTATACCAGCATTTACTTTATGTTTCCACTGGTTCTCTTCCTGGGACACAGAGACACAGATGGGGGAAAAAAGAAAGTGGGAAAACATATAAAAATGAGTATGAGAAGACATTTGGGAACACATCTAGTCTATATATTTATCATAAATGCAATGACTGAGCTAGAAATGAGATCTGACTAGAAGTTTGAGTACAAGCTGAGGATTTTTATAATAAAGACTATAGGTTATATTGTTAGGAAGCAGGGCACACAGCATGTATTCTCTACAATACTATGGGAGAAAAGAAAATTGTAGTACTGAAGAACAAATTACAACAGCAAAGTCTACACCTTCTAAGAAACTATCAAACAGATAAACTCTAATAAAGAGACACATATGCATGTGTAGTTGTAGTCACAGCAAAAAAACTGTAAATTTTGAAAGGATTCAACAGATGGATTTGGTTTAAGAAATTATTGTATATCCAAATAAATAAAATGAGTAAGAATGGAAAGCTTTAAAAAACATATTTCACAAGTACATTAAGTAAACAAAAATCTAACTTTAGGACATACATATAATTCTCATTTGTAAAAAAAAATATATATATATATAATAATTTATCAATCTAAGTTATCCATATAGGATAAAAGTATGAGGAGCAGAGGAGTAGGAAAACATTCCCTTGTCTCTGTCCTTATGTGCTGAACTTTTCCTTATACTTACCTTTCTCTGTCAAAAATTTTCCAATATGTATTACTTTTGGAATGTAAAAATACTTAATGAGGAAGAAAATAGCATGATAGCAGTTTCTTCTATCACATTCTACTCATTGAATTCTACTCATTGAGTTCACACAATCTTAAATTAACATTGAATTAAACACAGTAGATATCTGAAAATGGTGTCTCAGTCACATTTGTTGACTGCCTTTGAGCTTACTTTTCAGTATAGTCATTGAGACAATGGGTATACAACAAGCACTGAGGGACTCCTAAAGGGAGTCCCACCAACATCAGTGTGGCCCCCATAAACTATGGAATGAGTACATGGGAGGAAAAGCTCCTTAGTGGAAACCCCAACAACACCATTGCTCCCTGAATGGGGCAAGGGAGGGTGGTGCTCCCAGCAGATGTCTTGTCATCAAAGCAGCCTCAATAACAAATATTATAAGACTCTGCAGAAAGGCAGCATAAGGCTACTCATGGATATTGCAGAGCAGTAATAGAGAGAAGAAAATGGAAAATCTTAAAGATATAATAGAGGGGAACTTTATGAACTTGGAGAAGAAACTAAATATATGAGTCTTGAAGCTAAAAGGCTATCAGAAATAGCTAAGCAGATTGTGACTTTCATCAGACACCTAATAGTGAAACCATCCAAGAGTTCAATCTAGAGAATATTTAAACTATCTAGCAGAAGAAGCAGATAGCCTATAATGTAACCCTAATCAGAGTTACATCTCACTTCTCTGAAGGAACACTACAAGATAGAATAGAATGATGTGTTCAATATATATAACGATAAAAACTGCCAGCCAAGAATGCTCTATCCTGAAAGGCTCCCTTCAGATATAAGGGAGAAATAAAGGCCTTATCAGACAAACAGAAGCTGATGGTGTTTGCAAACACAGGACTGCCTCGCCAATAAATGTTGGAAGGAGCTCTTACAATGAAGCTGAAGAGAGTAATACCCACAAAGAGCTGAACAAGGAAATCGATAGAATCACAAAAATAAGGGGAAAATGGCAGCAACAGACTTTCATATATAAATAGTTACTACAAATGTAAAGGGAACTCACCAATTAAAAGAAACAGAGTGTATGCTTGAACTAGGAAACAGAACTCACTTTCTGCTGTCTCCTGGAAATGCACCTGAGCTCAAAAGGTGAAAATAGTCTTTAAAGTATTGAAATTAATCATATAAACAAACAGGACCCAAGGAAAGAAAGGAACATAGTTATAGATGACAAAATAAATTTCCGGCTGAAAAAGGTAAAAAGTGACAGGGATGGACACTATATAATGATTAAAGGAACAATGTACAGGAAGACATAACACTCATTAATATATACAAACCAACTGAAAGAAATCAAAATACATGAGCGTTATTAGCAAATCTAAAAACAGACAATGGAAAAAATGCATTCATTGTAGGTGACTTCAACATTCCATTTTAACAAATGGAAAGATCAGTCAGAAAATAAATAAGGACATACTAGCCTTAAATAAAGAATGAGAACATTAGATAACACAGGCTTAATAGATATTTATAGGACAATAGACCCCTAAAAAGCTGAATCCACATTCTTATGGAACACACATTGAGTCACAAAATAAGTATTAACAAATTCATGATGACTAAAATCATACCAAGTATCTTCTTTCACAATAAAGATAGCAAACCAGAAATCAACATGAAAAGAAGGCAGGAAAAATCTCTTAGTGGAGACCAAACAACAACTACAATTGCCACTGGGTTAATGAGGAGACAAGGAAGAAATAAAAAATACCTTGAGACAAATGACAATGAGAATACAGCTTTCTAGAACTATGGGACAAAGCAAAAGCAGTACAAAGAGGTAAGTTTATATCAACGCAGGCTCACATCTAGAATCAAGAAAGAGCTCCAATAAATAACCCTACTTCTCATCTCAAGGAACAAGAAAAAGACGAACAAACAAAAGCCCATCGAAAAAAGAAAACAGTAAAGATAACAACAGAAATAAATGGGGTGGGGGGCGTTGGGGAGGGAAAGACAGTTAAGGTCTCCCCTGGTGGCGCAAAGGGTTAGGACGCAGTACTGCAAGCTAGCCACAGCCACTTCAGTGCAAGTTCGATCCCTGGCCCTGGAGGTGACCCACATGGCCCAGCAGACCTCTCCTGTCTCCCCACTGCTCCCCTCAACAGTGTACTTCGTCAATTTGCCTATTCTGCTCCCCACTCTGTGTGGTGAATTCTCTCACCACCCCTGTACCTCTTGTCTATACCCCAGTTCTGCATGGATAAATAAATAAATCTTTTAAAAAAAAATAGTACAAAGATGTGTAGGTGTTTTGGTGGTGCATGGGGTGTGGTAACAACATCCAGAGGAGGAGAACCAATACTTCTGAAACAAAAACAACAATGTAAACCAATGCTACATTACTGTAATAAAGGAAAGTCTTTAAAATAGAAATGAAGGAGAAATGACATCAGTTTCTAGCTTCCACAATTGAGCTCTCATCCCATGTCTCACTGAAGAATGTTAGTCATAGCAATCTAGAATTTAGGACTGTGCTTAGCAAAGACAGTGGTATTAGTAATCCTTTATGACAAGGGGCTTGACTCTGCTGAATCGCTGAACAAGGTTCTTTTTAAGTAAAATTTGAGTTCGATCTCAAGGCATCAATCAGCCAAGAGGAAAGTATGAACCAGCCAGAACATTTATATTTCATTAAAAGAAGTCAGTCTCCTTTTAGTACTCCCCTCTCTGTCCTTGTTCTCACAGGGATTATGTCTTCATCAGGCAGCCCAGATTATTACCTCATCGAGGGGACTTACTTTCCATTAGCCTTATCTATGATCTTCTCAGGGAGACAGTGGCTTGCTTGATCATTGTTGGCTCAATATCCTTATCAGGTCTGCATTCCTACTACAATATCATTCATACTTTTGTTATCAAAATAGTTTATCAACTTGCTTCTCTTTCCTTATTTCTTATGAAAAGATCATTTCAATAACATTGTTTTGGAATAACCTCATACAATAATACTTTGATATAAGCCTTTTGACCAAGGACAGGAAAAACTAACAGATAAAAATAAAAGTTAAATGACAAAATAATGTGAAACACTTAAAATATGTGTTACTCAACAGAATCTTAACAATTAATGTAACGGAGCTACTGGTACCACATTTTATTACTGGTACCAATACTCATCAGAATCTCCTACATCAGAGGTCTAAGGGAAGCACTGAGGCCACACAGTGTGCAATGATGGGAAAAGGAGTAGGAGCACCTCAGACATTCAAATAATGGAGCTACCAGTGGTAAAATGATGAGGAGAAAGTGGTGTGAGAGGCCACCTGAGGGTGCTTTGGCTTCTTCCCATTCAGCCCTACTGCCACCCATATGCATCATTACACTTCAGGTTGACAGTTCAGTGGGGAAATGAGAAATTTCACCAGTTAAGAAAGGAGTGGGTTAAGGGAACGTTAAGGCTACTGAGTTGATAAGGCCCAAGATATTGTCTGCTTAGAAGATGTTTTTAATTCTCAGTAGGAGGGAAGTACTAAAAAGTGCCCAAGTAGCAGAAACTGGGAAATGGCAGTTTAGGATGAGGGATAGATGAGAAACTTTTTAGGCTGCTTCCAAGTGACTCAGTCTTGCTCAGTACGACAGGACACGTGGTAGGGATTCTGTCATATGGAAGCTAAAATAGGAATATTAATTTGCATCTTTGTCATTATTAAATAAGAGCCAAGATATTTCCAGAAACATTAATACATATTACTGTTTTTGAATGACTAATTCTTATTTTATATAATTTGCTATCATGATGAAATATATTAATCAGTGTGCATCTACTTGCAGACTTGTGGTTCTGCCATAAGTAGTCCAAAGTGAATTGTTAATTACCACGTGGTTAATCCTAAAGATTTTTTCACATATAAACTTAAGAAATGTAAGCATTATAAAAAAAATAAGTGTATGCTACTGAATATGTATCCTGTATGAATAAATATGGTTAACCACATATAGAAACCACATATCTAATATTCTCACAATATAAAATTAATGTCCCTCCATGGAATCTATACTTCTTTGATGAAAACAATCTACACCTCATCTCTCTACATCTCTTCAATGAAGACAAATACTGTTATCCACTTAGCACTTCTTTCTCTTTCTTTAAAATAAAAAAAGTAGTAATTTCACACCAGAATCAGCAAACCTCCTAAGGTCATACAAAGATTGTCTATAATGAGAAAAAAAAAAGTAATAGAAACTCTTAATGGTGCATTTTACTAATCCAACTATATAGTAAGAGGGAAAATATTTTCCATCATACTGTGAGCCTAAGAGAACTTCTATACACTAATATCTTCTTAAACTAATAATAAGCTCAAAAAATATTTCAGTGCAGTGAGTAGTTTTCAGTTATAAAACTGAGTCTGTACTACAACATTCATAGTATTCCTCTTCACCAGGTTATTTACCCTCTTGTTACCAATTTTGATATGTGTTAACAGGAAATGATTCACCGTCACTGATCTCCAGTGTCAGACCTATGAATCACTTCTTTCTGACTAGAATGGAAACGAGGATGTAAAAGTGGAAATGGTCTGAGAGAATGACAGCCTTTCTTGAAGGGCAAGTGAAGGTTCAGTGACCTCTGGGTACTCTGGTCCATTCTGGTGAATCACTGCTTTGGGGAAGCAAAAGGCCCTGTGGCTCATAAAACCTGATGATATTAAAAAGAGGTAAGGAATGCACACTTAGGTGTCAGGGTCACTGCTAGAAATACAAGTTTAAAAATTCAAGGGTAAGGAAAAATACCATATTTAAAAATGAATTACTAGTGTTTTTTTCTTTTAAAGGTATTGGGAAAATCCATATCATATAGATATTCATTACTTATTCAATGTACACCAGTGAGAGATAAATAGAACTGTTAGAATACAAAAATGCCAAGGGTAATTCAACTCCTGCAATGTAAGTGTGGCATAACTGATTCGTCATGACACACAATTTTCTAAAAGCTATTCTGTTAGAAGGCAATAAATGAGTGCATAAATGATTTACACTCTTCTGAACCATGGTTATTATTCAGTATTTTATTTTAAAAATATATACACCCTATACTATTATGTTTATTCTCCAGAGTATAATAAAAACATAATTGAATTTGATGAAAAATAGCCTTGATTCTAAATGTAACATACAGCAAATACAACTACTCCCTTATTTTATCCCTAGTGAAGATCAATGGTCACTTGAGGTGGCTCTGTTCTAGGTTCGTTTTAATATATAGGCAATAAAATATTTTTAATTTAAAAATTATATCCTTACATTCCATATCATATTTTCTTTTTAATACTAACATCTGAGCTCTGACCTAAATAGCAACTTATGAATGCAAAACTCTATATTTTAATCACTGTTTCACTTGTAAATATGATTTTTTATTGACCAGGTAGGGCAGGAAATGAATTACAGATGGTTTACAAATAAAAATGAAGTAGCTTAGGAAAAAAGCATCAGAATTCAGTGACTTGTTTTGTTCTGATGGAACCTACGTGGCATTATGAAGGGATAAGGTTACCCTTTTAAAAAATATTTAAGACTTGTTTTAATATAAGCATATCTAAAATTTAAGCAATGATTTGTTAATGTATGTAAGCTAATACTATTTTTATTTATAAGCTCCTTTGGACTAGAAATTGTGTTATGCATTATACAAATATATAGCGAATAATTACATACATACTGTAATTAAAACTTAATCCATTCAATTTTATGTACAATATAAAAATACCCTTCCTACAGTGAAGTCACATATATGCTAATGATATACTATCTTCTAAATATATATTACATATAATATATTTTATTACTTTAACAAGATATTAAGGTAGAAAGGTTCTCTTAGGAACACAATGTGACAAATAACAGTTTTTCTACTCTTCCTGTCCAGTTGGATATTTTTTTTTTTATAATATAAGAGCAAATATAAATTAAAAAATAAGAGACTTAATTCTACCTGTTGAAAATATGGGAAGATATTTCTCTCTTAAAGCATTTACCTTAAACACTTACAAAGATAAGTACTATTTCAACTCTTTGAAATGTGTCCCTTAACAACTCTTTGAAATGTGTCCCTTAACAAAATCCTGATAGTCCTTTCTAGCCTTCTCTGACAGGATTGTCTTTCTCAAAAACTTGGAAACCATCTTTCAAAATGCAAATACCAAGGGAGATAGCTCCTTCATCGTGTAGTTCCTTTGGGAGAATAGGAACCAAACTTTGCTGGGTTCCTTATTCCAACTTGCACAATTACCTCTTGTCTAAAGAGCAGTCTATTGCTCAATATTAATCAATTGCTAACACAGGTGATCTTTACCTATTATAGTTAGGACAAACTATGGTGACAAAATGTGCTGTAGAATCTTCTATTTGAGCACCACTGATTATTTTGAAAACATGTATGCAAAGGCTGTACTTACAATGTCATATAAAATAGTGAGATTTTTCGGCTTATGCAATCTCTCGGAAGATTGCCTGTGATGCACACTGCATTCTGGTTTAATGCTTGTGGAACAATAAAAGTATTTTCTTTCTCTCTGCCTTTGTGGAGAGAATTTCTGAAACTGAAGATTTTGGTTTCAGCTATGACCCTTTCAACACTGTGTTATCTTTTGGATTTAAGTTATTTGTACTTAGTGTTATAAAGATGAAAAATTAACTATTTTTGTTCATTAAAGCATAACGGAAGAACTACAGAAACATAATGCTAGTCTGATTTTTTACATTCAACATCACTGTAACTGAAATTTAAACAAAGAAACATTACTACATATCATTCTCCAATAGAAATCTTTACTGTGGTTTGAAAATTTGTAACCTATAGCAGATTAGAATATTTGACCAAAAGTGTCCAAATAAGGGAAATGACTCTAGAGTTCACAAATAAAAATGAAGACAAAAATCTTTTCAATTAAAGAACAAGAATTAGTGGGAAACTACTTAGCTGTCCTTGCTTCCCTCAATGTTTATTAACACCAACATCTTGTTGGTAATAGAAGACTAATTTGGCAGAAAAAGATGACTCCCTAGCCTCACAAGTAAGTGAGAACAAGGCTTAAAATGACAACTGTTACATAAAATAATTTATATTTAATATTGTTTTCAGCAACGCAAGCAATCCTTTGACTTATATTATCATTTTAATATCTTAATTTCTGGCTTAGCCAACAAATAAGAATGTTTAAATCTAAACACATTAATGTAAAAAACCAGGATACTGATACTAGCAAATTCCAAGAAATCATTTCATAGATTTGATAAGTGTTAATTTATCTATATGAAGACAGTGTTTCTATTTTCTAGTCTTGTCAGATAAGGTTAATGGTTAAATTATATAAGAGGGAGGGTATAACCTATTTTTTTAGGACAGCTAATAATTAAAACAAAATTATCTAGGAGTAGGAAACTAAAATGAGTTGAGGTTAATAATGTGTAAATGAACATGAAACCAACTTGTTTAAAATAATTAGCAGTATTTACTTTACCTTGCAGCATTTTGTTCCATCTTTTCATCAAGGTCACTGAAGATCTGCTCAAACTCCAAATCTCCAGGAAATGAATTTAACAAGCAGTGTAGGTCAAAAGAATTATGGGGATATTCTTCTCCCCAATCCATTCTGAGAATTAAAGATAAAAAAACATGTCAGTACTCCCAAAATAAAGGGAAGAAAACACCTCAAGAATGTTGTAAGAATAAATCAAACGTAATTCCCATTTATAAACAAAATGAAATATAGCACCAGGAGATCTAGGGCATTATTAAAATAGGCAGAGTTTTGTTTGTTAAATTCCATGAGATGTGGCCTAATTTTCACAGTTCTCTAAGCTTTAACAGCCGAACAAAACAGCACCCCTCAAAGAGTACTTGAGCATACGTTGCTTCTCACAGTAACCAAGAGCGAGGAAATCACGAAGCCTAGTAGACCACTGAGAACAAGGATGCTTGGTACAAGAATTCAATACCTCCCTTCTACTCTTGTCAGTGGAATGCCCTATAAATTGTAGCCTCATAATTTTGGTGTCATTCTGTAAATATGATAATGCATTCTTTCCATTCTTCTAAAATCCCTGAAAACTGAACTATTGATAACTAAAATATTAATAACATACATTATTAATATAGTAATATGTCAAAAATATATTTTGCTGTAGTGTAGTTTCTATGCCTATGGTTTCATCAGTGGTCTAAATCTCTCTACTTTCTATCTTCTGGAAACATAACAATGGCAACTTACAATGCTTTCAGTTACTTTTTTATGTTTTTTACTGGCAGTGGTAACTCAGAAGGGCAAAATGGTAAATGTGTATGCTTAATTCTCTATTTTCAGAATTCATCTTTCAGTTTCTCATACTATAGCAAATATATGAAAATTATGCATACCATATGATTCAAGCAATTTCACTTATAGATATATACCCAAAGAATACAAAAACATTAAAGGGAGATTTATTGCATCACTATTCACAATAACCTAGTCAAGGAAACAATTTAGTGTCCAAAGGACAGTGAATGGATTAGCAAGAGAAACATGATAGAATAGGATTCAGCTATCAACAAAACAAAATGAAAACTCTTGCCATTTGCAACAATATGGATAGAACTAGAGGGGATGATGCTAAAGCTGCCTGGATGTCTCAGATCTAGGGTTAGCTTTTAAAGTTTGATCTCATTTGAACTTTTCTTGGTCTCTCGTATTCTGCATCTAAGTGAAACCATTTGGAATTTATCTTTTTCCCCTCTGAATTATTTCACTTAGCATAATCCCTTCTAGGTCTATCCATGTGCTGTAAATCATGAACTTATCATTTTTGATCACTGACAAATTTTCCATATGTCTATATGTCTATATACCTCATTTTTTTTTTTTTGAGCCATTCATATGTTTTGGGGCATTTAGGTTGTTTCCAGATCCTGGCTATGTAAATAGTGCTGCAATAAACACAAGCATGCAAGTTTCCGTTAGATTAGTGATTTTCTGTCTTCTGGGTAGATTCTTAGGCGTGGAATTGCTGGGTTTTATGACATATCCATTTTTTAGTGTTTTGATTCACCTCCATACGGCTTTCCATGATGACTGAACCAGTTTACATTTCTACCAGCAATGTAAGAGGATTCTTTTTCCCTCTACACTCTTGCAAGAATTTCTTGTTTCACTTTTTTTTGTTCACAGGGGACATTCTCATTCATGTGAAGTGTTATCTTACTGTAGTTTTGACCCACATTTGTCTTATGATAAGTGACGACGAACATTTTATCATCAAACTAAATTTCCCAAAATATGAATGGATCAAAAAATGTGGTATATAGACACAATAGAATACTTGTCAATGATCAAAAAAATAAACTCATGATTTGCAGCACTTGAATAGAGCTGGAATGTCTTGTTCTTTTTGTTTTTCTCTTTTGTAAGCAGCTGAAATATTTGCACGTTTGTTTTAATTTACATCATACTTACAGCATATCATTGTCTATAAGATTATTTTAGAGTTACATTATTTTGACCACTAAAGTCAAAGTTAATGTTGAATATTTCCAAAGTATAGCCTAGAAATATTGATTATTTAATAAGACAATATTCAGGGCCCTCCCTGGTGGTGCAACAGCTTAGGACGCAGCACTGCAAGCTGGCTGTAGCCGCTTCAGTGCAAGTTTGATCCCTGGTAACCCACATGGTGTGGCAGACCTCTCCTGACCTGCCCACTGCTGCCCTCAGTAATGTACTTTATCAATCTGCCTGTTCTGCTCCCCACTCTATCTCTAGTGAAACCTCTCACAGCCCCTGCACCTCTGGACTGGACCCTTGTTCTGTGTTCATAAATAAATAATTTTTTTTTAAAAAAAAAGATAGTATTCTACTAATTAGAATCTGAGGACTTGTAGACTAGTATTTAGTTTTGATGTTATGGTAAAATAAATGACAATAACACATGCTGGGCACTGATAAATGACAAATAGACAGTTGGCAAGAGAGTGAATAAAACCTGTACCATAATCTGCACCTCAATCCTCTGTGTTCTTCACTTTTCATGTGTACACTATAACTTAATGGTAGTTAAAAGACAGACTTAAAAAAAAAAAAAGCAAGGGTCGAGTGATGACAACAAGTAATAATTTTTAGCTCATAGCAAAATTCAGATAAATTACTGAACAGACTGGCTAGTACTTAAGGAGTTATTAAGGTTGTGAAGAAGTCACTTAAAATTTGTAGTTAGTCTCTCTGAAATACTATAGGAAATATATGAGGATAAAAATGACAATAAATCGGTGTATCTGGAAATATCCCTCTTAAATTACATGTGTCTACTACAAGCACATTTTAAAACAATGAAAATATAGCACATACATTTTAACTTAACATGGTAACAGTGAAGTGAGTAAAATATTTGTACAGTACATACACGGGGAGCTTAAAATGAAATTATTAACTACAGTATAAAAGCAGTTTTACTGTCTTTCACAGAAATGGAATAATGTTCTTTAGTCAATCTTTCATATTACTGTATTTTGCCCAAGTAATATTGCTACTCAAATTACACAGGTAGACTAGAACAAATTTGCTAAGAAAGGAAATCTAATTGTGAAGTTTACTAAGTTGTTTGCTTGAGTTATAAGAGTTGAAATCTTGAGTCATTTTGGCATATTCTTGTCTGTTACTTTAATATAAATGACTTCTAACATAAGAGAAATGGTGATGGATTCTTTTTAATTACAAGTATTTTTCTTCATTTTAAAATTATTCTAAGCAAATGTCCAAAAATTTTCCATCCTTCATAATAGTTCTTTTATTTACATTTATTATGACATACAAACATATTTTTGAGGAACTACTGAAGATTTTTTTTTCATGAATGTTTACTAGACATGCAGGTTGTTTCTTTAAAAAAAGGGAATACAGGCCCTCCCTGGTGGCTCAGCGGGTAAAAGCTCAGCACTAAGAAACTATAGCTGTTTCAACATGAGTTCAATTCCTGCCCTAGAGGTGATCCATATGGCACAGCAGACCTCTCCTGACCTGCCCGCTGCTCCCCTCTGCAGTGTACTTCGTGATATGCCTGTTTTGCTCCCCACTCTGTCTCTGGTGAAACCTCTCACTGCCCCTGCACCTCTAGCCTGTACCCCAGCTCTGTATGCATAAACAAATAAATCTTTAAAAAAAAAAAAAAAGGGAATACATCCCTAAACATCCTTCTGAGATGACTAGGCATTCTGGTATTTGTATGATTTTAGAGATAAAGAATAAAAGACACACACACTAAGCAACCATGTTTCAAAAGGGCTTGACCTGAATTCTTTAGGACACTAGATATTAGTGGTTTAAAAAATATCTACAGTATGGCCCTCCCTGGTGGCGCAGCGGGTTAAAGCACAGCACTGAGAATCTAAAGCCGTTTCCGCATGAGTTCCATTCCGGCCTGCCCCCGGAGGTGGCCACATGGTGTGGCAGACCTCTCCTGACCAGCCCGCTGCTCCCCTCAGCAGTGTACTTTGTCAATCTGCCTGTTCTGTTCCCCAATCTGTCTCTGGTGAAGCCTCTCGCCAACCCGAGCCTCTGGCCTATACCCCAGTTCTGTATGCACAAATGAATAAATAAATCTTAAAAAAAAATATCTACAGTATAATTGAATAAATATATAGTTGTTCCTTAATTTTTAAATTTATATACCTAAAAATGTATATCATATCCATAATTACCTAAACTCAGATCTATTTGGCTTTATAGCTGGTTTCTTACAAAATGAATTACTTACTGCATACAAACATTGCTTTGTTTAAGAAATATTAACCAAAATGTGAACATAGTTCTAGGATATTTATAATATTGTTGATATTAATTTCCTTCTTTATGCTTAGCATTTTCCTGTTTTTCAACAAGTTATCACTTTACATTTTACTGGAAGAGAAACAAACCTGTTATCAGGGGGCCTAATGAGATTTTTATTTTTAAAAATTTATTTATTTATACATACAGAACTGGGGTACAGGCCAGAGGGGTGGAGGATGAGAGGAGTCACCAGAAACATAGTGGGGAGCAGAAGAAGCAGGTTGACTGAAATACACTGCTGAGGTGACAAGTGGGCAGGTCAGGAGAGGTCTGCCACACCACGTGTGTCACCCCCTTGGACAGGGCTAGGACTTGTGCTGCAGTGGCTGTGATAGCTTCATAGTGCTGTGCTTTAACCTATTGTGCCATCAGGGAGGACCTGATCTTTTTTTTTTTTTTTTATAGTTTCTATATTTGTAACATCTTGTAATCTTGTAATTTTGTCAATTTGCATTCATCATTTTTTCAAAATCAAAAAATATAATTTCAGGCCCTCCCTGGTGGTGCAGCGGGTTAAAGCACAGCACTGGGAGGCTAAAGCCACTTCCGCATAAGTTCGATTCCCGCCTGCCCCGGAAGTGACCACATGGTGTGGCAGACCTCTCCTGACCTGCCCACTGCTCCCCTCAGCAGCGTACTTCGTCGCTCTGCCTGTTCTGCTCCCCACTCTGTCTCTGGTGAAGCCTCTCGCCACCCCTGAGCCTCTGGCCTGTACCCCAGTTCTGTATGCACAAATAAATAAATCTTAAAAAAATATATATAATTTCAAAATAACTCTTGGCTAGGAACATTTATCTTCAAACATTTATATTATTTCTTGATATGGGGGCGAGAAATGCTATAAAAGAAAATCTGGTGTTCTGTATTATTTTGATATTGAATGTGCAGGTTATATTCTTCATTGAAATCAGATCTGGAATAAAACAATGAACTGAAACACACTGAAAATTCTTTAGGAGCTGATGACCATGATTTTGAAATATTCTCAATCTGCACTGTTGTGTGATTTTCTCTATCTAACTTCGGTGCAGAAGTTAACCCATAAATACAAAGAATGCATTAAAAGAATGTCACTACACTATTATGATATGGTACCAGAACGATAATGGCTGAGTTTTCATAAGCACTGCAGAAATTTCTGATATTTCTATATCTATAAGGTTTCAAGGTGAACAAAGATAAGATAGATAAGTCACCTTTACAGTTTAAGATACAAAAAGTGTAATAGGATAGCAGCAAACTTGATAAACAAAATAGGATTAATAGAATGAGAAACTTACATACAGATGCACAGAACCTGAGGAATATGTAAATGAAGGAAGGAGATCAGACTGATGATATAGTTTGGATTTAGTAGTTTTCTCATTAGGATGGAAGTGATCCCTACAGGGCTTTGGTGAAACAGAAAAATACACTGTTGAACATGAGACACAGCGAATGGTCTCTGCTCTCATGAATCAGAGACAGTAACAAGAATAAGACCATAGGACAGAAAACTAGTAGAAAGATCACTGCTATATCTACGTAAAATATAACTGTGACCTCCATATCAGAAAGGTAATTGAAGAGAGGTCAGTGGAGTTTGCGAATACTTCAATGGTATTTCCAAAAGGAAGACAAGGAAAGGAAGAGCCTTTAAAATTATGGGATCAATATATATGTTTACATTCTGTTTATGTTTCTGTATTTCTAAGTATTGTCATTAGGAAGACAAAAATAATTTGAGAAATGAATGGAATGAATTCCAGCCTATGGTCAATAAAAATGTGAGATAGGGCTTCCCCTCGTGGCGCAACAGGTTAAAGCTTTGCATTATGAAGCTTACCCAAGCCTGCACTACTTCCATCCCCCGCCAGGGAGCTGACCCACCTGGCATGGCAGACCTCTCCTGACATACCCGCTGCTCCCCTCAGCAGTGTACTTCATCAATCTGCCTGTTCTGCTCCCCACTCTGTCTCTGGTGAATCCTCTTACCCACACCTTTGGCCTATATCCCAGTTATGTAAGCATAAATAAATCTTTTTTTAAAAATGTGAGATAAAACATTTTAGAGTATAATGACTTCAATTTTGAAATTGCCATTCCACAATACTGTCTTTAAGTGTTCATATTCCTATAATGTTTCTGATCATATTTATATAAGATTTTTTTAAAGCCCTTAATATTTCAAGGGAGTATCAACAGCTTTTCTAATATTAATCATTGCCTATTAAAAATAAACTGTGTTTGAAGAATTATATTTAAGCCAAACATCTGTAGATCAAGTTTCAGCCAGAAGCAAATTATAACAGCTGAGTTATAAATTCCTAAGAACAGGGACTATAATAAAATATGAACATATTATATGCCGTGCCAGAAAATATTACAATAAAGCAATAAAAACATCATAACTTATGTGATCAAAATAAAGTCCATACAAAAATAACTTGGAATCCAGTTCATTTTTTTTAATTTTTTAATCCAGTTCATTTTTTAACATATTTTAAAATTATACTTTTCCACCCCAGGGTCTCTTTTTCTTTATTTAACTAATATAATGATTAGAGACTTGACTTTATTTTTTCTGTTTCTTTCATAATAAAGATGTAGACTATCAGTCTTCTTAATATCAACCAATAAATACACTAAAAGGAAGTGAAAGTTTGAAAAACTAACAATTGGAAAGGAATCTACATTGATACTGATGTAGTTAAGAGGAAAGAAACATGATGGGTCCCCTAACTTCTTTTCTGTGAAAAAGTAAAAAAGGAAGGTCACAAGACTTCTCAGATCCATGGGTGCATTGTGGAATTAATGTTTCACCATGTCTGGCTCACTTGAAGACCTACTGTTCAACTGCACTGTCTAATAGACAATAAATAATATTAATGAACATGGTTAAGGTAGTGGGATATTCTGATTAACTAAAACTAAACAGTATCCCATATATGTTAAGTGAACAAGTTGGTTTTTTTTTAAAGATTTATTTATTTATGCATATAGAACTGGGGAACAGGCCAAAGGTGCAGGGGCTGTTAGAGAATTCACCAGAGATAGATAGGGGATAGAACAGACAGATCAACCAAGTACACTGCTGAGGGGAGCAGCTGGCAGGTCAGGAGAGGTCTGCTGTGCCCTATGGGTCACCAGGGATTGAAATGCCACTGAAATCGCCATGGCTAGTTCATAGTGCTAAGCTCCAAGCCACTGTGCCAGCAGAGAGAGCCTATCCGTGAACAAATTTAAAATGCTGCATTATGAGAAAACATATTTAACTCATTGAAACAAGAATCAATAGATTTGAGTCCAGATTCTATTCCTGCTGATATCTACCTTAACTTTGGGTAAGTCAATCTCTCAGGGATAGAGAGCTTAAGTTTCTCATTTATAAAATGAGGTGGAAGGATTTATTAGGCTCTAAGTATCTTGTAGCTATAAATTTGTTGTATTCTATAAGAATTAGTAGAAGAATCTATTTCTGAACTCCCAAATCAGTTTTTCCAATGGATTATTTCATTCACCAATACCATAATTTTCCCTCTTGTCAAGGACTCTCAGGATCATTTTTATCTCTTCCCTTATCTTTCTACATCACTGTTAAATAAAAAGTGATAGGATCTATAGCTTGGCAAGAAATAGTTTGTTAAAAGGAGAAACATGGAACAACAATATATTCCTTTATGGCAGTAGGTGGATGCCCTGCACATGCGTTCCATCCAGTTCCATAAAATATTCTAAGCTGCTAGTTTGTGCTTCTGGGCCCCTGACTTTGGTGATTAATGTCTCCAAAGGAAAGGAGTAACATCAGGGAAACAGGTCTTCAGCCATCATTGTTTTGTTGGCTAGATTGGACTTGCTGGCTTAATAATAAAGCAAAGTGAAAACAACTTTGCCCCGGTTGCCATTCTTAAACTTGGACTGTCTTTAGTGTCCTCATAAAGCCCTGCCAATATTACATAATTCAAAATAAAACTTTTTAGTAAGACTTGAAAATTTTATGTATCTCGGAAAATCATTCATTGAGAAATAGGTTAATGCTATGATGGCTTAATATTAATAACGTCAGTTAAGCTTTAGGTAACTACATTTATATGGGCTGTACAATTGTTCTATGTAATTTATATATATTCCCCTTTAATTATTGCCATATGCAAATCAAGAATGCCCACTCTCACCACCACTGTTCAAACAAGCATGGAAGTCCTAGCCAGAGCAATTAGACAACAGAAAGACATAAAAGGAATCTGAATTTGAAAACAAGAAATAAAAATATCATTATTTACAAATGACATAATACACATAAGCTCAAGACTCCATGGGAAAAAATAATGAAACAATAAAACAATTCAACAAAGTGGCAGGTTATAAAATCAATTTACAAAAATCAGTTGCCTCCTGATATACAAATAATGAGAGGTAAACAAAGGAGGAGTAAACATTTATACAAAGGAAACTATACAGCATTGTTAAAGTAAATAAAAGACAAACATATATTTCTGTCAATCTATAGATTGACAGAATAAACAATGTCAAAATAGGTATTCTATCCAGAGCAATAAGCAGATTCAATACAACCCCAATTTAAACAAAAATATGCCCTAGTGAGTGGGAGAAAATATTTGCATAGCATACAACTGATAAAGGACTGATACAAAAGATTTATACAGAACTCAGACAACTTTCCAAAAAGAAAACCAATAACACAATCAAAAAATGTATATTCTCTAAGAAGACAAATAGACAAGCAATGAAAGAAATGTTCATCTTACTTAACAGGGAAATGCAAATCAAAACCACAATGAAAAAAGAAGACCAGAAACAACAAGTGCTGGCAAGGATGTGGAGAAAAGGGCGCTTTCTTATACTGCTCACTGGAAGAGAAATGCAGACTGGCCCAATTACTATGGAAAGGTGTGTGAAAGTATCTAAAAACATTAAAAATGGGCCTGCTATATAACCTATTAATTCAACTCCTAGACATCTACCCAAAGACAATTCAAAACTACTAGTTTAAAATGTTCATTTCAGCATTATTTACAATAGTCAAATTATATAAATATGTGTGGTTCATCATTATATGCACATAATGGAATATTACTCAGTGAGCAAAAAAGATAAACCCTCACTATTTGCAGCAACATTTATACTGCTGGAAGAAATAATGCTAAGTGAAATAAGTCAGAGGAAAAAGGATAAATATTAGATGGTGTTATTAATATATGGAATATAGAGAAACCAAACTAAGGATAGGCTAAAGACAAGCTTAAAAATTAATACTTGAGGCCCTCTGTGGAGGCATAGAGGGTTAAAGCACAGCACTAAGAAGCTAAAGCCACTTCAGCATGAGTTTGATCCCTGCCCACCCAGGAGGTGATCCAGACCTCTCCTGACCCAGCCGCTGCTCCCCTCAGCAGTGTACTTCATCAGTCTGCCTGTTCTGCTCCCCTCTCTATCTCTGGTGCATCCTCTCACTGGCCCTGCACCTCTGGCCTGCACCCCAGTTCTGTATGAATAAATAAATCTTAAAAAATAAAAAAGTAACACTTGAATGCTGACTAAAGAACACTTGAAGCATGGCATGGGATGGAAAAGCAAAGAGGGAAGGAATGTGCAATGGTGATGGTGTATGGGTGATTGGGTACATTATATTGGCAATAACTGATGGGAATATCCTAATATCATGTTAATTAAAATGAATGAATAAATAAATATAAAAGAACAGCAACAAAATTCTTACTATAATCATATGGAGTAGTTAATACTAAAATCTCCACATTAAAAATGTGTAAAACAAGGAATAGAAAGTTCAGGATTTGCCCAAGATTACTTACACTAGGAAGCAGTAAGGCTGGAGTCAAATTGTTTCAAATGTCCTTAATTACAATGCTATAAACTGCCTCTCTATGCAGGCGGGTACTTAAATTACTTTACCTCCTTTGTTTGTTGACTTGTTTTTGTTTCCCCTCCTCCTTCAGCTTTCTCTTGAAACATTATAAATTACCTTCATTATGAAACCTATATAATTTCAAAGAATATTTTTGTTGTTTTAAGACTAGATCTTCCCCTGTGATATTTCAGAGTTTCCAGGAATTTCTGACTGTTCATCTATTACTTGGAATTAAAATTTTAATGTTTTAGCCTCCCCCAAAGACTGACAACTCAAATAGATTTCAATTTGTTGCTAAGTGTTTTACAAACCTAAGACATTAAAATCTTGTATTATGAAATAAAGAACTTGTTAGTCTAATTATTATTACCTAACTTTCATCTATGTGTTGGTATTCCTCACAGTTTGGCTATGCTTTCTACAAATAATTATGGAGGTTTTGATTATTATAATTATTACAATGATTATTATAACAATTATATGTATATCATGTTTCAATATACATCTAGTGTTTACATTAACTATATACTTTATACTACAACTATTAAAATATCCTTTGATAAAATATAAAATACTTCATTGTAATTCCCCTATTAGTAATTTATATATGTGCATGTATGAAGTAGAAATTGACAGGATCAGTCAGAATACACTACAATAGCTTGACAAGCAAACAGAATTAATTGTCATGTGCTTTACTCATCAAATTTGACACTGCTTTATTTTTCAATGCACTTCTCTTTCTAGAAAATATTTTCATTTTAATAATTCTGTATAATCTTCAATATGAAATTCTAGCTACCTCTTTCATAGACTAGTGAAACAAGATAATGTAAAAATAAATTTTATTTCAGCAATCTTTTATAATATGGTCCTCACGCATTTTGCATGACTTAAAAGTCATAAAATTATTATATATTTTGAAGTTAGAACTAAATATTGTCATAAATCATAGGGTTAATGATTAATGAAATGTCAAGTGTAATAAAATCTTATTAATTAGGAGGATGGTATATTTGTTTTAGGAAGTTTACATTATAGAACAATTTTAAAGATAATCAGCATGACAGATCAACTGGCAATTATAATAAACAGAACCTACGAAGTGTCAATTACACTTTTAAAAATTAGTTATGAAGATGGAAAGCTATCATGTGCTTTATATTTAAATGGGTGCTTCTAAAATACTTAGGGTTCTTAAAGCATGTTCCAAGGAGTTAAGAATGTCTCCTAAAAGGTTAGTTGTATTAATTACTTGTAATGTCATGTGATACCATTCCAAATTTTGATAATACTCTTAGTTAACATGTATTTGATAATACCCATTTTATGACTTTGAGGGCTTTATTACATCAATTCTCACAAACTGTACATCAATATATCAATAAAACTTTCAACTGATTATAAATATATTCAAGTTTCATGCTCTTCAGGAACCAACAAAATTGGAGAGAGGGTATAAAACGAGGGTGACTATGAAGGTGATGATGCACGGGTGAATTGGTGGTGGAAATTCTATGGGAACTACACCTGATGTAAAATATATATAAACAAAGAAATTAAAATTTAAAAAAAGCCCTTCCTATGACACCTTCCTTCGCAGGCCAGCACCTCCCGAGTTAATCTTATATTCCTACCAAGTTTCACTTTTCAACCCACAGCTATCTGGTTTTCACTTCAATCCTTACACTGAAACTGACAAAGTATTTTTCAGTCCCTCTGCAATATTTGGAACTGATAGCTACTCCTTCCTTGAAGTTTTCTCCTCTCTTGCCATTCTTCCTAACAGTTATGCCTTCCTGGGTCTATTTTTGTCTCTCACACTATTTACTCATGGGTGTTTAACAGAAATTCACACTTCAGGTATCTGGTCAGCAGTATGTTTCTCTTTTGATTTTTTGTATACAATATGTAGATTAACAATGGTATTTCTTTGCGAGATAACAGCAAGCTTATGAGCGTTTCTGCTCATAAGTAATTGATAAGGGTTAGACATTTGTGCAAGTTGAACTATCAGATGAATACAAAATTAATTTTGAGATTTGGAATGAAGGCAGAGATAGGGGATCACTGGCAGTAAACCAATGAAACTACTTTAATCTATTAGTACCTTAATGCTATTTCCAAAAGAAGGTGCCTAAATATTTTTTTCCCTGAGGCCCCTATTTATACTTGCTCAGTTTCTGATTCACAGACTACTCAATAAATTTTTCTTTTGGTCTGTGAGACAAACACAATAAATACTCTTCCTGCTCCACTATTCAAGAGTTGCTTTCTGGTTTTTGCTTAACTAGAGTAGCTTTCATTAAATAGCATTTTGATTGACTCCTCTCTCACCTCTCCATAAAACTGATACTCATTTTAGGGTTCTCTAGAGACGTGATTGTTATTTTAAATACTTTGCCTGAACATTCTTCATTTAAACCTACTGCTTCCTTTTATATAACTTTACCATGGAAGATTTAAATTTTTGTTTTTTCTAAGGTGTTTTACTTTATTCACTGACTTTTCTCCTCAGAATATCTCATTTTACTGGTTCTCATGTTGTAGTCTTCCCAAATTTTCATATTCTCCTTGCCTAAATTGGGAAGGAGACTATGGAATATCCCTTCCACTTCTCTTCCAGTTCATTTTACATTGGAGGACTTGATCTTCTTATTAATCTATGTGCTTTCATTGACTAACATCATTAATCTATTATCTCTAATTGAAAATTCAAAATCTGTATTTCTAAAACCCCACAGTTACTTATTTCCTACCACTTACTAGTCAATTTCACTCTGTTGATTTAAAATCTCTTAAAATAACTTGTCTAAAATTCAATTCAAATTTTAATCTGGTTTCTCATATGTTATACAGTCACCATCTTCCTAGTCTCCCTTTTCCTTGCACTCACTAGTATCTTAATTGAGATTTCAGAAAATTATGGTGATATCTGTTTCTTCTTTGGCCTCCAATCTAAGGAGTTTCTAGTTATTTAAAAAGGGATAATTATTATTATTTCTTTTAAGATTTATTTATTTATGCATACAGAGCTGGGGTATAGGCCAGAGGCGTAGGGACTGTGAGAGGATTCACTAGAGACAGAGCAGGGAGCAGAGCAGGCAGACTGAGGAAGGATACTGCTGAGGGGAGCAGCGGGCGGGTCAGGAAAGGTCTGCCCCGCCATGTGGATCATCTCCAGGGCAGGGATCGAACTCATGCTGAAGTGGCTTTGGCTTCTTAGTGCTGAGCTTTAACCCGCTGAGCCACCAGGGAGCGCCCTTAGTTTTAGTTTTAATCTGTCTTTTGTTTAGTTTCATTATAATTCACATATGCACAAATCATTCAGTATTTTTTATCTTTCCCTTAGAAATCTGACTGCAGACTATGGGTTTGGAAGTGGGGAGTGAGAGGATGAGAGAAAGAGCAGAGGGAGGGGGTCCTATGAACTATCAAAGCCTACTGATGCCTTGGTGGTGGGTGTGGTGTGATAACATATATCTGAAGAGATTTAAACCTATACCCCTATATTATACACAGTGTTGTAAATTAATGTTATTGTAACAAAAACTGATTCAATTCAAAAAAACCATACGTAGCAACAACAAAAAGAGTATGGCATAATGGCCATGTGTTCCACAAATTGTAAAATATGTATTTTCTGACCCTTAACAGAAAAAGTGTACTAACCCTTGTCACCAAATTCTTTGCCCCTTTCTTTTCCTAATATGGAAATGGTTCCCAAATGCTCTCAAAAGTGACTTCACCCTCTACTACCAGCATCCTTAATCTAATATTATTGCTTTCTTGAAAAATAAAACTAGAAAATCCTTCTGACTTCCAAGACTTACACTTTGTAGTTTAAGAAGAAATGTATATGGGGCCTGCCGGGGGGCACAAGGAATTAAGTCTCAACACTCTGAAGCTATCAGCAGCCCCTGCAGCCTGTGTTTGATACCCAGCCAGGTTGGTGACGCACATGGCGTAGCAGACCTCTCCTGTGTTGCCTGCTCTTCCCCTCAGCAGTGTATTTCAGTAGATCTGCTTGTTCCGCTTTCCATTCTGTCTCTGGTGAATCCTCTCACTGCCTTGCTCCCCATACCTCTGTATTCATAAAAATACACACAGACACACACGTATTTAATTTTTGCTCCCTATTCCTATCTTGTTCCTTGCATTGCCCTATGCATCTATTCCATTTGGCTATTCCTGAGTTGCAGCCTTTCTGATAAGATGAGTCAGAAGCATAGCACTTTCCTATGTTCTGTGAACCACTCGAATGGATTATTGAATTGCCCATTTGGGCAGAAATGGGCATCCTGTGAAGACCCCATTTATGGCTGGTATCTGAAGTGTGGGCAGTGTTGCAGGACTTAGCCTTTAACTTGTGGGGTCTCACTTAACAAGGTATCTAGTATCAGAACTGAACTGAATTGAATTATGAAACACCCAGGCAGTTTTATGTATATACATGCATTTGAATTTTCTTTTTACAAACCAAATCCAATCATTTTACTAACTGGCTTCAACGCCATGTAAGGTTTTCCACAATGTGTAGAACAACTCCAGGCTCTTTATCTTGTTTTAAGTAAGTATGTGTGTGTATCTTCACACTTAGTTGTTTTTTTCTATTAAAACTATCATCTTGAAATAGCTTCCTCTATTGGACATAACTCCTTCTATTAAGGATATTGTGTTTATGCAAAACACTTACTGCACTTATGTAGATAATACTATTTATAAAATAACATCATTTGTATATTATCTTTAAGTAGAAATAGTCATCTACAATTGTAGCTTAATTTTTAAATATGTTTTTAACATTTTAAACAATTTAAAAAATATTGTGAAAAAGTATGAAAATCACACTTGTGGTCAAAAGTCAGAATTTAACATTTAAGAAATCCAATAAAACTTAATGATATAAAACTTCTAGTTTCCAGCTACAAAAAAGTAATTAGATAAAAATAGTCTTTAAGGGCCCTTCTAGTTTAAAAATTCTATTGTTTTTATCATGTGATATATTATTTTAATATTTAATCTTTTGTTTTATTGTCTTTGCAGTATACTTTTTAATTCTAGTTCACTAGAAATAAAATTTGGTGGTGGTTAAAATAAACTCAAATGAAATGACCTGAAAAATCTATTTAAAAAGCAATCAGTGGAAGTAAATATTGGATTTCTTCATGTTAAATCTGAAAATCCATCACTATACTTGCTTTTTACTTTATTTGCTGCTTAACATAACTCAACAGTGAATCTATCATATCAACATAGTCATCATGATCCAAGCAGCAAATAATAGAGAGTGTCAGTGTCAATTTTGCTTTCTCACACTTGCTTCCCTTCACTTCATCTGATTTTAATAATCCCTGTCAAACCACAAACAGTCCAAATTACCTTCATGACACAGAAGCTTTCAAGGAGCAGACAGAATCTCAACTTTCATTTAGCAACTACAAAAGAAAGCTGTCCAGCTGGACAAATATTATTTCCACACTTGACAATCTCTATAGTAGAGCATGCATTTTAATTTTAACTAAACCTGCCAGGAGTTTGATATGAGCTTCTTGTTTTGTGTAGATTGACTCACAGGATTATGAGACCAATGACTGTAATTGTGACGAAAGAAACCAGCATTTTTCTACTAAAAGATGAATCATATATCAAAGCTGAGGGATCAAAATGAACGTGTAAGGGATAATGTGGAGGCAAGGATCACAGGAAGAGAACTACTTAAATTGTCTTAATTACTAATAGAGCCTTAAGCTATAGAATATATTTTTGATGTAATTTTGAAAAGTAACAACTAAGAAGTAAACAAAACAAAACAAAACAAAATCCTTTTAGGCTAGACTTGAATGCTGCCTACAGTTATTAGAACCTTGCAATTGCCAAATGTCAGTCCTCCTTCCAAACTGTTACTCTGGAACTAGTCCCAGGCTTCTTCTCCCCAGAGGCCACACTAGCGACCAGAGTAGTTTCTCTGCATCTTGGATATCACAACTTGTTTCCTTCACAGTTCTTTTTTCCCTCATTCCTTTGGCTCTCTGACTGGACAATTTCATCCAAATCCATGTCTTCTGCTAACAACCTAGGTGTTGCATCTTCTATTCTGACTATCCATCTCCATACTGGGTAACTCTCTTTGATATCCCACATTTATTGCAAGCTGAACAGGTCCCAAAACAATTTTACTAGCTTCCTTTTTGACACTTCTTACTCTTGACATCCCTAAGAAAAGCAGCAGTACCTCTAACATCCTGGTACCTGAAATAAATGTAGGAATCAACCCATGATTCTGGCATTCTTTCAGTCCCATACCAAAACTCATTCTTTCATTGTATTTACTGTCTTCTACTGCTACCATACTATAACTTCATATTCTATCATATGAAGTTTGTGTAGCAGGTTCCTAAAATCTCCCTATTGTTTGCATCACTCCCTTCCAACTAATCACTGTCCTCTCACCAGACACATCTTTGTAAAACAGAGAAGGGAATAACTGTTTATATAAGATTTTGGGTGTAAATGATGGGAGAAGTACTGAAAAATCAGAGGAAGGAGAAAAATTTTAAGGAGATATGATATTCATTTTAGAAGTAACAAGTCTGAAAAACAGCTAACATTACATGCATGAATAAATTTAAGACAACTGTTTGGGAAAGGGGGAAGTAAATTTGAAGAGGGGTTGAAATGTAAAGGAATATCAATTTATCATCCAAACTAGGATATTTTCTTTTAGACTTAAAAGGCTACTGAAAAATAAAATTATACAATTTTTGAAATGTATATCAACTAGCCAGTTAATGGCTTTTATTCTATAAGTGCACCTATATAATTATTATATCAAAATTGTTTTTAATATATTCTTTAAAATTTTTTGTTAATTAAAATAAATTCTATATTATTTGAATATTAAACACAATTTTTGAAATATTTTTAATCAGTATTTAAGTTGCATCTGTCACAGATATTTTCCTGAAGAATATATTTTGAAAATACAATTACATTATTTTTAGATTTTTTTCAAATTGCCTTTTATAGCTAGTAAATATTAAAATGTTGACAGTTTGACATTTCTGTATATATCTTCCTGAGGTGTTAAGCTACTTGGTGACTTTACAGAATCAGAGCAAATTTTGCTAGTAGAGAAAATTTTGATTTTTAATAATGAATCAATTCAATATCTTAGCCAAAACATTTTGACTGGTACTATTTTCATACTATTTTCTTTACCTCTATGTAGAATATATTTTGACAAATAATTTTAAAAGCAAAGACTCATCAAATATTTTATTATTTTGAATGTTTTTATGAAACTTACAGAAAATGATAGGCTTTCCCAGTTTAATTTCACTCTAGCTCACGTTATAAATTTATCCAATTAAAAATTAGTTCCAACAAAAGTGTTTCTAGAAGTTTAAATGTCTCAAAACTCAATTATGGAATTTCACAACTAACTCCTGTACATCATTGGAGTGCCTATCACCTAATTTACTTACCTAATGTGGATACATTGCAAACTCTTTCTATTCACAAGTTTTGTTTTCAATCATTGCAATTCCCTAAGCATTTTTTTTTTATTTTGCTTCCCATTTGTTGAACTCTCTGATGAAATATTTTTAATAGAATTGAAGAAAGTGCAAAAAAAATTTAGAAGGTATTTTTACAAAAGTATTTAATACCAGGATAAGGTATTTAAATCAGCTAACATAGTAATTCTTTAAAGTTGCATAATTCTAAAATCCAAAGAGAAAAAATGCATACCTCTATACTTAAGTTAATTTTACCTTTATTCAACATTAGTCTACCATAAAAATTTATAGCCTGGTTATTTTACATGCTTTTTGACAACTATATCTCTTAGTATATTAATATATATTGTAAATTTTCAAATTGCAAATTTTCAGATTGTAAATTTTCAGATTACCATATGCATCACAACATATTCCAAATATTATTCATTACACATGTTCTCAATTTATTAATTTATTTTATGATGTCATTTGTACCACAAGATAATTTGAATATCACCAGGACCAAATAATCTTATCACTTGTTGAAGCTTATAGTTAAATTTCAAGTGTTTTACTTTTTTTTTTTTTTTTAAAGATTTATTTATTTATTCATATAGAGCTGGGGTACAGGCCAGAGATGCGGAGGGTGAGAGGATTCACCTGGGACAGAGTGGGAAGCAGAACAAGCAGATCGACGAAGTACACCGCTGAGGGGAGCAGCGGGCGGGTCAGGAGAGGTCTGGCGCCATGTGGATCTCCTCCGGGGCAGGCGGGATAGAACTCATGGCGGCAGTGGCTTAAGTTTCTTAGTGCGGTGCTTTAACCCGCTGCGCCACCAGGGAGGGCCCTCAAGTGTTTTACTTTTTAAAGACAGAAATTCTAAATGCTTAACTTGATTCCATGAATTAGACAATATACTTGAACCAGTATTGTGCCTTGTATTTTAATTACAAGCATCAATAGTACTTATGAAAAACTGATCATTTAAGTGTTCATAGTGTTGTTTTAAGAGTCAGTATTTCTACAGCCATTATTTCACTTTTCATACATGCCCAAGAAAACCTGAAACTGAAAATGTGAGAAATTAATTTAGGATAAACTTATTTAACCTAAGTGAAAAATCATGTTTCACATAGTGGTATATAAGGTAACTTGTGGGGAAAATTATTAAAATGTAGTTGATTCAGGCAAACTTTTAATATAAGACTATGCAGCAGATATTGATACTTCTTTAGTATATTCATATTATTTTGTTTTCATGAGATCAGTGAAGTCATACAGTACCTATAATGTGAATTCCACATTAATTATTTTCAGCAATTCAGAAGAAATTCTATACTAATTATTAATAGTACATTACTTTTAACTCACAGTCACCAAAGAGGTTATTGCAAAATAAAAATGTTACCAATAATAAAATATATAAGAAGTGGTAGATTTATACCATATTATACATGATAAAACCCTTGTAGTGACAGGACTTGAACTGTAGTCAGTCTGTAAGAGAACTGAAGAAAGTTTGGGGGCAAAAAGCAATCCCTGTTGTCTGGGTTTGGGCTCCATACCACCTAGCTAGAGCATTGAGTGGTCAGCAGAGGTTGAACAATTGAACACTTCTGCTACTGTTATTACCCAAAGCCTAAAAAAGTTGGTTATAGCTAATGGTATATGCGAGTGTCTCTTTATCAGCAAGCACTCTTCATGTTTTCCATGAAAAAAGATGAATTACTTATATTACTTCTAGAAAAGAAATGGAAAAGGAAAATGGGTTATTATAAATTTAGCCATCATTAAAGAAGAATTCTACTCACTATATTGGTGTTTTACATACAATCAAATATCAGAATGTAAGTACAAAGTGTAGTTCTAAGAAAGCCTATCTTAAGAGTTAACGTGTAACTCTTTAAACTTCAAACAAATTGAGAGTTAACATGTAACTCTTAAAACTTCATTCAAATTGAAAAATCTTAGACATAAGCTAAGTCAAATTTATTATATTGAGATATACTAAGTGTATCTCAATATAATACTGACATAAAAGCTATAAAATGGGACTACATTTGTCAGATTGGATAGATGATGTGATATCAACATGTGATCACTTAAATAACAATAACATATATAAGATGGAACTTAGGTATCTCTACAAAAATGATAGCCTAGCTCACCACATGGGATGATTT
>NW_004567108.1:23652308-23721429 GCF_000260355.1 Condylura cristata | reverse complement strand
AAATTTTCATTAAAATTTGTGTGTATGTGTATATATATATACGTATACAAACATATATAAATGATACAGTATAGTACTTTCTTAAAAAATCCCTCCAAATAGGAAGAATACTCAAGAAGTTATCAGCAGTGTTAATATGTGTGTGGTAAAACTAAAAAGTAACAGAAAAGGGAATTTTTACTTTTTACAATCGCCTGTTTTTTTCTGAACTTTTTATGATAAACTAGTCTGACTTTTAACACAAGAGAATTAAAAAAAAAGTATCTCAAGTCATTAATCAATTCAGTAGTATTAACTAAGTGGTATAAGTAACAAGCTACCTGGAAGTCCTACTCTAGAAAGTGAAGACCAAGGTGCTGCTACAAGTGGGACCAGTGAGAATCCCACAGCCATAGCATCAGAGGCCCCACAGATGAGATCATTTAATCTCGGTTTACATTTAGGTTCAAGAAAGAGCTCTCCAATTGTGGAAGTGATCCAATAATAGTTAAAGGTGGACATAAGAAGACTAAATCAGACAATACTTGAGATGTGCATCTGTTAATTCCACAACCTATCTCAGAGATTCTTGTCTTGGCGATTCTCATGTCTAAATTCACAGTCACAGTTACCTGCTCCAAATTCATGAACCAAAGCTACTGGAGGGTTGCAGGGGCAGGGTGCATGTTAATTATGATGATGAGAAAGAACATCCCAAAGCATGAGTGGGACTGTTTGGGAGAGCTAGAACAGAACATTAATGGATTAAAAACAGTGAAAGATCATATTATAAATATGCTATTGCTAGATGGGTATGGTATGAGTTTTTTCCTTCCAGGAGGAAAATGATTGGGCTTTATCCCATACCAAAACAGAGAGTCATGGAAAGTTTTCTTACTAAGATAGAAACACAATGTTAAGATTGTTTGGTGTGGCCTAAGAGAATAGAGTTAGGGATATCAATTAAAAGGATAGTGACGAAAAGAACAGGAAGAGAATGTGACCGTGAGAGAGAGAAAAAAACAAAGAAAGCTTTCAAAATGACTTTCCAGGGTATGAATAATACCCTGGGTCAGTGAGTAAGGAGAAAACTACAGTTGAGGGTAAACTAGGCAGAAGTAAAGCATTATGAAATCATGTTCAGAGGTAGAAAATGTATGGATACGCTAGTGGGAACTAGTTTCTTCCACAACCAGTAAAGGTGTAAAAGCCAGGGTGTGTCTTGCTGGGCAATAAAAATCAGTGCAGGAATTGAACAGTTATTACAGTGATAGCTAAGGAAAACTTACATCATATAGTGATGGGCACATTTATGGTCAAAGACTTGCATGGTTTTGCTGAAGGCAGCCACAGCCATCATGGGGTACACGGTTGAATAAGTCTTCATGAAGTCTGATGACGAGTGGGCAACTGCTAAGGAGGCCCGTATGCTTTCCACTGGCTAAGGCCCAAAGAAAGTGGTCTGGTAGCAAGATGGGTCTAAAGGAAGGTTGATGTAGCAAGGGATAAATTATTACAAAGGAAATTCTGAAGTTAAAATCTGAATGACAGAATGGTTGTAAAGATTTTTAAAACTAATTTCAATTTTAGGGATGATGATTTTGAATGAATTATACAAATAGAAATGTCCAGAAGACAGATAGAGGAGACATAGGGGAGGATATATGAGAAAGCATGTCACATAGAAAGTCAGGAAACCAAGACTCACGCATTAGTAAAAGTTTGAACTATATCCTACCAACTTAGAAAATGCATATCTCATGCGTATGCATGTCTACATACATCATAAACAAAAACTTTCTGAAATATCACCTACCTTTAACATGTGATTTTTTTTCTGTTCTACTCTACATTATTCTTTTTCCTCATGCTTTTTGTTTTAAATGATGCCCACAGTCCCCAAAGTGAGTTCAGCATATGCATTTAGGCTTAGATTTTTAAATTAAAAAGAGACCTTTGTGAATTGATCATTTTGTAAAACAAATTACAAAATGTCACTGTTGGATCCAAAAGAGATGTTCTTTGAGAAAGGGTAAGAAAGAAAAAATATAGAAAATTAAGGTTGGTTAGGGGACCCAAGAAGAGAAAGTAAGTAGAGTCAGAGGGTGGAAGAAAAAATACAAAGCAGCATCACCATGGACAATTTTATGAAAATGAATAGGTATATAATAAAATTTTTCTTTTAATTCATGTATTTACCTATAATACAGTGTTTCTGTCAATACTACAACTAACTGAATCAGAATAACATGCTAAATATAAGCTGAATTTAACAAAAGTTTTTTTTTTTTGGTTAAAATTTCAAATATGTGGGGGCCTCTTCCCAGACCTGACTGTGGGTCCTTAAGTAGCAAACAAAACTCTGTCAGGGCATTTTTTTCACCAAGTATTTTTATCTTGGAGCCTTTCATATGTTGACTTTCAAAATGGTACTTTCCAGGAATATGGATTTCACTTCATGCATTAGATGTATTCTTGAATAGCTATTATGTGAGTAACAGCACACCACACCAACCATGATTCATTTCAGAACTGTGTTCACCCAGAAGAAAACAAAAAGTTTTCTTGGGCATTCAGCCTTTAAACAAACATTCTTTATTGGACTTTTCTGCATAATTTCATGTCATTGACCAAATGGACTTCCAATACTAATTACCTTTATCACTTTAAAAGCATATATATTTAAAAAATATAATTTTAAGATATTTTATTTTGATTTTGAAGTGACTGTTTTGGACTTAACTGGACAAGTTATATTAGGTGACATCTAGCAAAACTCACAGGTAGGAAATTCCCTAGGGAGAGAATTTTCAGAAAGTATAAAACTGAAATTTGTGATATGTGTCCTAATGGTAAATATATTCCTTTATGTGGTAAGCTCTGCTAACAAATACACTTGTCAATTTTTTACTGTTTGATACCCATAAGTACAAGACACAAATCTTTTCTAAGATAGGACTCATAGCTAACAGCAACAGCTACAGTACCTAATATTTATTTATTTATTTATTTATTTATTTTTTTAAGATTTATTTATTTGTGCATACAGAACTGGGGTACAGGCCAGAGGCTCAGGGGTGGTGAGAGGCTTCACCAGAGACAGAGTGGGGAACAGAAGAGGCAGATCGACGAAGTACACTGCTGAGGGGAGCAGCGGGCGGGTCAGGAGAGGTCTGTCACGCCATGTGGTCACCTCTGGGGCAGGCGGGAATTGAACTCATGCGGAAGCGGCTTTAGATTCTCAGTGCTGTGCTTTAACCCGCTGCGCCACCAGGGAGGGCCAGTACCTAATATTTATTAACTTATCTTACATCAGACCCTGCTCTAAATTCTTTACAAGGATGTGAAATCATTTCACCTTCACAACAATCCTGTGAAGTAAAAATCCTTTTAAACCTCATTTCCCAGATGATAAATCTGAAGTACAGAGAGTTGTATAACTTTCCTAAGGTCCCACAGCTAGAAATAGGAGCTGAGATTCAAACCCACGCAGCCTGTCTTCAGAATCTGTCCTCAACAGCAATGTGCTGTACTGTGATTGTGGGGAAAAAAGTTTCAGATGTGGAAGTAGTTAGTACTGCTATAAAGAGAAAACTTGTTTATGATCTGGGACTTTTTCCCTATCTTTTATATAACTGATTTCAAGCTAACTTAGGTCTGCCTTGGATTCCCGGTTAGGGTTAGTTATTAGACCGCAATATAATGTACTTTATATATAATAGGGATATCCCAAAGAACATAAAGGTGAGAATTCATTTTTGCATCAGATACAAAAATAGAAATCTAATAGATTACTTAGTTCTGTACATAAAGTTAAGACTGTATAGTAGTTTAGTGCTGTGCTTCTCAAACATTAACTTACCAATGACCTGTGAATCTTACTTAAAGTGCAGACTGACTAGGTATGAGGTTGAGCCTGAGCCTGCACTCCCAACACATTCTGCAGTAACACTGATACCACTGACCAAAGCCATATTTTGAGTAGTAGGATAGGATTTAAGGGTATGATGTCAGGAGTCACAATGCTTGGATTTAAATCTCAATTCCATTACCTACCAGTGTAACTACCTTGTGTGCCTTTACCACATCTCTAATAGTGAGATCAATAAAGGTTTGTTATGAGGATTATATGGGATAATCCATGGATAATACTGTGAACAGTTGCTGGCATATGAAAGGCATTCAACAAATATTATCTCTGAGTATTATAGACAACTATTAAAAGCATTTATTGTATATTATTAGAAAGCTACTTATAGAATTGACAGATATAACAGATGATTGAAGGGTATTAAATATGTAAGTTAGATCCACAACCCAGCTCTATTAAATACATAAATCTAAAACTGATCTAAATGAATTTACATGAAGATTGCTTGGCAAGGAATACTTGAAGAGAATATTTTGTTTCTCTGCCAGAGAATTTTGTATATTGCACGTGTAATGTCTAGTAAGGTACTAGAATTTTAATTTTTGATACAAAACACAGCATATGAGATATTACTTGACATTGTACTTGCTTTAATAAATGTTATTTTAAAAAAGAGATTTTAAAAAATTTGCATAGAAGTGCTTCATATCAAGGACTGCTTTGTGTAAGTTTTTAAGGCAGGACACATGTACACTCAATACACCAAATAAGGATGCTTAAATAGAAATAATTATAAGATTTCATTTGTAATTTTAATGACATTGTGGGAACTTTGATTTTTAATGTCTATAAAGGTGATAATCAACAAATTGATCACAAATAGAGGTATAAAAAAAATGGAATATGATGAGAACTACACTAACATGCTCGTTATTTGGGTTTATACTGGTCTGAATCAAATTCCTGAAAAACAAAAATTTACCAAAATGCCTGAGCTAATTTTTCCACTTAAAAGGCAGGTATTAGTTGTCTCTCAACACCAGAGCAAGGAATTCCACTATTTATGCCTCTTGGATTTATCATATGCATTTTTTAATGACCCCAAACCAAAGGAAATGTAGAAACCAATTTGAAAAGTTGCATTAAGGTTTTGACACCAAACAAACGCCAAGAAAATTTAAAGTTAAATTAGCACATAATTCCCAAATCAGCCTGTTATACTCCTGATTTCAGAAAGTTACTATGTAAAACAGTGATGGAATGACAGCCTCTGCTTTGAAACTCCCGAATTTTGTCATTTGGTGTTTGTGTCACAACCTTAATATTATTTAAATATACTTTTTAATATATATTATTTTAAAAATATCTTTGACTTGAAGATACTCCAATGCTTTGAAGAAGGCAACCTCAAAGCACCTGCAAGCCTCGAGTGCCACTTTTATTAGGAGTGGTGCATAAAACATTTGCTGTTGACAAATCTAATTCATTAAAAGGTGAGATGGATGCATTTTAAAATAACTGTTTGGCATCATTAGCTGCGGCGCCTTTTATAAATTATTCCTCTTTTCCCTTTTGACTGAGCTTGTCACAGTCCTCTTTCAGAGTCTGATTGTTATGCCTTTCAGCATGTTTAGATAAGTCATAAGTGAAACAAGCAATGGTACTTTATTTTCTAGAAATGAGAGAGGGTAGCAAAAACAGATTATTTCATTCATTTCATTGATTTTTAATGAAAGACAGGTAAAATCAGTTAGTAGAGTTTCACCTTACACAAAGGATTTAAAAATAAAGCTATATTATTTAGATAGAAGGGAGAATTTCAAAGAATAGAACATAAAGAAAGATGCTGCCATGCCTGCTGCACTGTTGTGCTGAAGACTTAGTTTCAAATTGAATTGTGCTTCCCCTGACATGGGAGATCAGGTACATCACAAGGCTGACAGCTGGCTGGCATGCTAACTTCCTAAAGGAAAATGCTAACCGTATTTCTCTGAGAAGCCAAAGGAAAAGAATACAGAAGCTTTCAAGAAAACGGTGTAGGCAGAGTACAAATTATTCAAAGTATGAAGACAAACATTTCTTACCTAATTTTGTTTTTTGAAGTCTAAGAATGAGCTGGTCTTCTAATCCCAAGTAGGATAATTATTTTCTCACAAGCTGTCCTAGAAGAGTTGACCCTTTCTTTTGCTATTGTCAGAGAATATTTTCCAAAATACATGAAACATACCTAGAAAACAATTAGACAAAGCTTTATCCTTGCCACAGAGAGAGGAGGGCATAATCATAACATTTGGTATCTCCATTAGTAGTGACAGTACTATCATGAAGTTATGTCATGGAGGCTTGAGAAATGGTGCTGGAAATGCAGAAAGAAACTGAGATTCTGAAGAAAAGCTTATTAACAAGAAGATTGATAAGACAACCATAATAGAAGTATCTAGGAAAATATATATTCAAAACATTCCTTTATTTTCAGTCATCATTTATTCCTAAAGTAAATAAAATAGAGCAAGATATACCTTTATAAAATAATATCTTTTAATACATTCTGCCATTTAGTTTCCACTTGTTCCAGAACTGTTTATTAAAAACATTTTTTTCCTTATTCTTCTGGGCTATCCAGTGAAAACAGATTTTGATTCCATTGACCTGAGCCTGGAATTGAGAGTCTGTATTTCTAACAAGTTCCCAAATAGTCTGTCCACTTTCTGCCAGTGTATTTACCTTTTCTGCACCAGAATAAACTGGTGTTATTGTTGGTTCTTGGTCTTTTATATTTTTATATAGCTTGAGAATCTTTGTCAAGTATTCTCCCCTCCCCCACTAAAACAGACACTTAGAGATTTCATTGAGATTGTTTGGATCAAATTCAGCACCTGTAAAATGGTGATTTTTTTAAACCATGTGTATTATATATTATTTCACTTATTTTGGTCTTATTGTCACACAATAATGCTTTATTATTTTCCCCATGGGGATTTTATATATCTCTTGTTATGGCTGATGTATTCCTATGCACTTTATATTTTGAATATTACTCTAAATAATATGTTTTTGCAAAAGTATTTTCATTTTTGTTTACATGTGAATGTATTCTGTAGTTTTTGTATATTGATATATTTATCCAGGACACCTGTTAAACTCTTTAATTTTACTATGTGGACAACTAGCATTTTACTTCTTCATTCCAAGGTCTATACTTTATACTTAATATTATATCTTGTCTTACAAGAAAGGTCAGATGGTTTCTCTAGAGAATTTTACTAAAGATTTAAAGAATAACACCAATTCTTCACAAAGCATCATCAAAAAAAAAAAAAAACAGAAAAAAAGGAGTAATTTCCAACTCATTTTCTAATGTTTATATTATTCTGGTATCAAAAAGACAAATAATCACAAGAAAATGAAACTATAAAAGAAAAGCACTTAACAACATCTTAGCAAATTAAATCCTGCAGCACATAAAAAGAATTATAGAAACACCATTATTAACTGGGGTCTATTCCAGTAAGGAAAGGTTAAGTCATCATAGGAAAATGAATCACTATCATAATAACTTATTAATAGAAAAAAGGACTAAAACTACATTATGATCTAAGTAGATGCAGCAAAGAATGTGTCAAAGTCCACCACCCTTTCAGGATAAAAACATTCAGTAAACTGGGAATAGGAGAAAACTTCATCAACCTGATAGAGAATATAAAAACCCCACAGCCAATATCATAGTTAATGGTAAAAGACTGAAATATTTCTCCTTAAGAACAGGAACATGACAAAAATGCCCATTTTTACTATTGCTATTCAATCTTGGAAGTTCTAGTCAGAATTATTTGGCAAGAAAAGCAAAAAAAAGGTACCCATACTGGAAGAACAATCTTCCTTTACTTATAAATGGCATGATCTTCTAAATAAAAAGTTAAGAGAATTCTAAACAAACACCCCAAATATTGGATCTAATACATTCAACAGTTAGCAGGTTAGAATAATTAATAAAAATCAATTGTGGTCCTCCCTGGTGGCGCAGTGGGTAAAAGCACTGTACTAAGAAGCTGAAACCACTTCCGCATGAGTTTAATTCCCTCCTGCCCCGGAAGTGACCACGTGGCGTGGCAGACCTCTCCTGACCCTCCTGCTGCTCCCCTCAGCAGTGTACTTTGTCGATCTGCCTGTTCTGCTTCCCACTCTGTCTCTGTTGAAGTCTTTTGTCACCTGTACGCCAGTTCTGTATGCACAAATAAATCTTAAAAAAAAAAAATCAATTGTACTGTTATACACTAGTTATTGAAAACTAGAAAATTAAATTAGAAAAGTAATTCTATTTATAATAGCATCAAGTAGAATAAAATATCTAGGAAAAACTTTAAAAGAAATGTGCAAGGCTTGTCCATTGAAAACTATCAAAAATCAGTGAAAGAAATGAATTAGACCTAAATAAAAGGAAAATTCATGATTATGGATTGGAAGACTTAATATTTTTAAAATTGCAATAATTCAAAAAAAAATCTACAGATGCAAAACAATTCCTATTAAAAATCTCAGCTGCTGGCCCTCCCTGGCGGCACAGAGGTTGGAACACTGCACTGGGAAGCTAAGTCAAGCTGTGTCTGCTTCAGTGCAGGTTCGATCCCTGCCCCAGAGGTGATCAATAGGGCTCAGCAGTCCTCTCCTGTCTCACCTACTGCTCCCCTCAGCAGTGTACTTGGCAATATGCCTGCTCTGCTCCCCACTGTTTCTGATGAATCCTCTCACCACCCCTGCACCTCTGGCCTGTACCCCAATTCTGTATGCATAAATAACTAAAATTAAAAAAAAAACAACTCAGAAAATATAGTATTATTTAAATACAAAACAAAATAAAACAAAAAAATCTCAGCTGCCAATTATGCAGAAATTAACAAACTGATCTTAAAATTCATACGGAAATGCAAGAGACCAAAATAGCCTGAACAATCTTGAAAGAAAAGAACAAAGTAAGAGATCTCAAATTTCCCTTCTGTAAAGATTTATTACAGAGCTATAACAATCAAGACTGTGTGGTAAAATGGGCATAAAATAGGCATAAGCAATCAATGGAATAGAATAGAGAATCCAGAAATAAATCCATACAGTATTGAATTGATTTTTGATGAGGGTTTCAAGAAAATTCAAAGAGGAAAAATTAGTCTGAGAAAACTGGAAACCAATGTGCAAAAGAGGGAAACCAGACTCTTTCATCAAATGATAAAAGAAATTTATTCAGAATTGATCAAACACCTAAATATAAGTGCTAAGATATATAAAATATAAAAAAGGAATCATAGGTGTAAATCTTCTAGATCTTAGATTAGGGAATGGTTTCTTTGATAAAATAATAAAGTAAAAAACATAAATTGGGCTTCATAAAAACAACAAAAAAACCATTGTGTTTTAAAGGACACTATCAACAAAATGGAAAAAACAACAAAAGTATGGGAGAAAATATTCGGAAATCAAGTACCTGATAAGAGGATGGTATCCTAGAAACTATAAAGAACTATTGCAACTCAACAATGAAATGTAAAATAATTCAATTTAAAAAATGGTAAAGTATTTGAGTAAAAATAAACATTTCACCAAAGATGATATACAAATGTTCAATAAGTACAAAATATAATTATGCAAACTGAGACCACAGGAGAGACTACTTTATAACTCACTAAAATGACTACACTCACAGAAAGATAGTAATGTGTTGTGAAGGATGTTGAGAAATCAAAACTCCCCTTCATTTTACATTTTATAATAACTGCGTGATTTTTCCCACTACTCTGAAAACATAAGAGATATCTTTCCTTCTTCAGTGTACTTGGTACTACTGACACAATCTCAGTAGATCATTTATGGCACTTGTCACACTGCAATTTTTGATTCGGTTGTATCTCTCTCAACCATCAGAACATAACCTCCTGAAGACAGGGACAGTGTCTACTTTTGCATCCCAGTACCCAGCCGATTTGCTGACATAGAAAAAGTACGATGAAAGGTTAAAAAAGAGATTGCAAAGTATGATACAAAGGTATAGTATTTTTTGGGGGGTTTAAAAAGTTCAAAACTATTTTTGTAAGAAAACATTGTCTGGGGCCCTCCTTGGTGGCACAGCAGGTTAAAGTACAACACTAAGAAAGCCACAAAGCCACTTCAGCATGAGTTCGATCTCCACCTACCCCAGAGGTGACCCGCATAGTGCAGCAGACCTCTCCTGACCCACACACTGCTCCCCTTAGAAGTGTACTTCATCCACCTGCCTATTCTGCTCCCCACTCTGTCTCTGGTGAATCCTCTCACTGCCCCTGCACCTCTGGCCTGCACCCAGTTCTGTATGAATAAATAAATAAATAAATCCTTTTTTTAAAAAATAAATAAATAAAGGACCTTGTCAGGCTACATAGATTTAATTGGTCTCAGTTGCTCCAACATATATATCACCTACAGTTCTCTATATTAGAAGTCTGAAATGGATCTCACTAGGGTAAGACATATCATCAGCAAGGCTGCAGTCCTTTTTAGCTCTTTGGAGACTCGCTCATTTCTTTACCTTTTCTCATTTCTAGAGACTATCTCCTTGGCTGATGGTCTACTTCCCATTTTCTAGTTAGGAACATGAGTTGAGTCTCCTTCCCATCACATCAATCTGAATTCTTCTCTGCCTTTTCCAATTTCACGAACCACTATAATCATATTGGATTTGAATAATCTCATAATTTTAAAGTAAACTGATTTGCTAGTTAGTTTGTTATAGAATTAATACCTTATTGCCATATAACATGTTCTCATGTTCCAGGGATTCAGGAGCAGGCAGCCCTGGGGAATTATCCCTATCCTGGTAGTCATTTGGGAAAATACACATATTGTTGCATGGATAATTTCCCAATATTTTCAGATTTACCTGGTGAGACTATTGGTGATCGTAATAAATGGATTTTTTTAATGTTAAAAAAGTATTAGATATGAAAGTTCGGCATAACTAAATGAATTAAATGTTTTACGTTATGTAAGAAAATTGTATGTGAAATATTGATTCAAAGTGCAAGATAATATAGACTACAATATTTCTAAGTAACAAAATACAGAAAGATTGATGATTTCAAGGTCTCTCTGGGGGTACAGGGGGTTAAAGTCTAAGTGCTATCAAGCTATCACCTGCCAAGAGGCTTGTCCCAGCCAGGGAGCTGACCCACATGGGTAGACCTCTGCTGTCTCCCCTGCTGCTCCCCTCAGCAGTGTATCTCAGTCAATCTGCCTGTTCTGCTCCCCACTCTGTCTCTGGTGAATCCTTCCTCCCCCGGCCCCTTTTGCACCTCTGGTCTACACCCGAGAGTTCTTGTATGCATAATTAAATAAAAACCAATTTTAAAAAGATTGATGATTTCAGAGTGAAAATTACAAATAAACTTTAAGAGACTACTGCTTGTTAAATTTTGGTATAGAGTAAAAGAAAAATATTAACAATTATTTTAACAGTTTAATAAAATATCTTATTTTTTGAATAAATGTTTATGTAAAGTTAGATTTTTCACTTCAACCAAAATAACATATTACAATATATTGAAAGTGTAGGCTGATCTGAGAACTCAGCTCTCTCCTATTAAGTCGGACATTAAAGAGACTACAAAAACTGCACCAAATTTAACTCAGAAAATAGCAGTAATACCAAATCAGTCTGCTGTTTTCAATTCAAATTCATAACTTGCCTTCAAAAATGTTTACAGGTAGTTTTGTTCCTTAGTTGCCCTGATGGATTTTTTGAGTGCTAGTATGGTGAAGTCTGTCCTCTATTATTTAGAGATTTAACTGGGAGAGAATTCAGAGTGGTACACACATAAATATGTTCATATATATTTACAAAAAGCTGAGTAATATTCCATTGTATATATACCACATTTTCTAAATTACTCATCTGTTATTGGGCAGTTTAGTTTCCAAAGCTTAGTTGTTGTAAATAATGATGAGTGAATATAGAGTGCACACATTCCTAAGATTTAGTGCTTTGATATTCTCTAGAATGATAATAAGAGTGGGCTTGCTGAATGGAATGTACATCTACTTTTATAGTTTTGAGAGCCCACCATACTATTTCCATACACTCCCACCAACATCAGTTTCTTTTTTCCTCTACAACCTTACCGGCATTTTCTGCTTCTGATCTTTGCTCCCTTTCAAGACAAAAGACTTTGACAAACTTCCTAATCTTATATGAGCAAAGAAAGACTAGAGAGGTCATTTAATTTTCCCAGATAAGTCAGGATTTAATTTACCCAGACAGTGTGGGGTTTAATAAATGTATAAAATATCATCATGTGATTATACACAAAACTTACATTTAAAGTTTTGTGAGTTTAAAGTAGATGAACTCCAGACTAACTTAAATTAGTTGTATTCTCCAAAGAGAGTGTGGCAATTAAGTTTGCTGAAGTGGTATGGATACTGACTTCTAGAACCAACAGCATTTGCACAACATCCTTGACATTCAGTGGCCATGGCTAGGGAAGAGTTCTATTTGCAGTAAATCTTAACAAATGTGGGGGAGAAGGACAATTATATTAACCAACAGAAATAGAGTAATTATATGCCCTAAGAAGAACAAACAATATGCCTGTTTCTGGAGGTTAGATATACAAATAAGTCTTAAATTTAGATTCTTAATAATGGAGGATAAGATTAGAAAATGTGGGGTGGAGGCTTCATAAGACCAGAAAGTGGGAGTAGAAATACTTAACATAGTTTTAAAATCAGCTATATAATGAAAAAATCAGGAAATCCTGAGATACAGACTGCTATAGAAAATATCGGTAAGTTCTGACCAGAGGTAGATTTGTGGAGGTTGAGGGTGACTATAGAGAATCACAAGTCTCTTAACAAATAGACCCAACCACACCCTAAAAGTGATTAATTTAACAACAGATATAAATTCCACATTGGAATAAGGCCTTCACCAAAAGGACACTATATGAGAACAATTTCTGCACTAGCAAAATGGAGCTTTCATTCTGGAAATACAGGAAGTTAGTCTAAATCTGTTTATAAATTCAAGTGTGATTCACGGTAACAAACATGTTTTATATCCAAATTCTGAGGCTACACATATCTAAAATAAAAATGTAAATTAATACTCAACTGATTAGTTCTACCACTGCATATTAAAAATGACAATGTGGAGGGAGGCAATAGTTGTGGAGACCTACAAAACCATAATATCGCGATTTTTTTAACCACAGAGTTATCGTTGGATGGGAAAGAAATGGACACTCCAGTTTAGGATAATATTCAAACTATGGATATTCTAATTACTCATCTGTTAAAATTGTTACATTTATGGGCTACCAAATTTAGACAGCAGTTTGTTTAGCCACCCAATGTTAAAAACCAATTGCTTAGCTAATGTTTGCATTTTTAAACTGTTATTTGGAACAGATCTTCTTATTCCTTAACCGTTCTCTGGCTAACAAAACTGTATTATAAAATATAAGAAGTTGTTAGTCTAAGAACATATGTCTTAAATGTTAATGTCAATGTCTGGCAGTAGGGATTGTACTTTTCTCAGGGGACGGTGGGACAGGCATGAAAACTCAATAGCTGAAATTTAAATATACTTGTAAGTTATAGCATGTGACACCTGTCAATTATTTTTACTAATAGCTAAGATTATTCTGAATACTGCGGTCACATGGAATTCCTCTAAGAGACAACTTTTGCTCACAGATTTTTTCCATCAGCCACAGATTTTTTCCATCAGCCTGGTGAAGTTTTTTTAGAACAGTGTTGTGTTGGAGACCTCATGGGCCCTTCCTCCTGCTTCTGCAGAGGGGGTCAGAGCAGCCCTGGTGCCTAAGGGTGATTCTCTTCTTCTCTTGCTCACTCTCTTTAATCCTTCAAAGGCAGTTCCCCCAATGGACCTTTTATTTACCCATCTCCTGTTTACCATCTCTTTCTCTGGGAATTTGAAAGAACAGTGTTTACAAATCTAGCCATTACATTAAACTCTATGTATTAGTATTTCATTTAATCTTCATAACCACCCAGTTTTCTCACTTTATAAATAAGGAAAGAGTGGAAAAGTAACTTTCCCAGCATCACACTGATAGTGAGAGAGCTGGGTATTGAACTCTGTCTGACTTAACAGTTGGAGGCCCCAATCTTATTCTAAAGCCATAAGACTTTAGTAAACAATAGCAGCAACAACTAAGCAGATTTCTAACAAAATTTTCTGATGTCTTCATATACATTCACACATTATTACACTCAATCCTAATAGATTCATAGAGTTAAATACCAGTTCGAGGTAAAAGGAATTGGGAAATCAAAGGATTTAAGTAACTGCTTCAAGATCATATATGTAAGTTCCCAAGTATGAACTCACATTCAGGTCTTCTTTGAACTAAGTTTTTTAATTATACCACCCTACCTAATTAATCAAAACAACAATTTTGTCTGAGATAACTATCTTCAATAAAGGATCACCGAAATAATTTAGTTTTTTATATATGTATGTTCGTATATATGTGTGTGTATGTATGAATATATAAACAGACATTATACTCGCGATATAGGTTATTTTCCTTGAGCTGCTGAGCTACTTCACCTTATCTACTTGAATTTTAACAAAGTTTATAGGAAATATGTGGTACACTGTTTCAAAAAATAATCTCCAGTAACATATCAAAAGGTGAGGCTGGAAGATAGTATTTTCTTCCTACTTTCTAAGGATTTTAAACATAATTATACTGACTTTTGCCTTTACCTCCTGCCCAATTGCAGTCTTTGAGTTGATCACTGAAAAACTTTCCTTAACCAGAGTCTTCTGATAAGGTGAGTGAGCAATCTGCTGACGCATCACTTTCAAAGACCAAACCCCTGGCTGTTTCCAGGCCTCAAGTGGAATGCATATGGTTGAGGGAGGGGATCCAGCAAGATGTTGAGCAGCCTGAAATTAAGGCAATAGTAGTCAAACACCGGGGAGGGCTTTGTTTTGTTTTGTTAATCTGCAGGAATGCATTGTGGCTGTTGAGAAAAAAGAGGCAATGCTGGAGGAGCCAGACCCAAGAAGGGGAGGCAGATCCAAGTCTGATGACTTCCTGGGGCTACCTGGAGCTACTCTGGAGAGTACAGAACCCAAGAGACCCTAACCAGTCGAACTTGTGATTTCTGGATTGGGAAACTGAAACTCAGAAAGAAAAAGGCTGTTGCATAGGGTCACAGACATCAGGAAGGAGCAGGAGCCACAGAGGAGAAAGTAAATAATGGGACCTCACAGTTCAAGAGAACCCCCATGATTGCAGCTCAATAGTTGCTGCCAGCGTCCACCCCATTGGAACAACCTGCATGTAGGTGAGTTCCTATGTGAGTTCATGTCTCTTCCAGGTGGTGGGGTGGGGGTAGAAAGTGAACAGAAAGCCCCGTAGAGCTCCCTGCCATCTCTGGGCACTTCTGAGTCACAGTGACAGCCATCAGAACATTGTGTTTGTTCTGAAGGATGGAGAGGGGAACTTGATAGCCAGGAAGGAACCTGGCTGGGCCTGGGAGTCAATAGTCAGATATTGAGTAGGTGCTGATCTGGGACTTGGATAATTTTTCATTTCTTTTACTTTTTTACATATTTATTTATTTCTGTTAAAAGTGAGCATTATTTCCTTAACAAAACAAATGCCAACACTACCCTCCACCCTATTCTGGTAATATACACAAATCATGGCTGACAGCAGCCCCTCCAATAATGATGTTTTATTTGACATCATTTAACTATAAGGCTGAAGAGAAAAAGAACCATGCCCTACCTTACATGGGACAACTTATTCAATTTATACAAGTTTTGCTTAAATTCCAAGGCCATTACACGAGGGCTTACTGTACTGCAAAGTTCTAACATTTACAGCATGACCCCTCTGCTATCCACATTTTGGCATTCTTTATCTTCTGTCTGTTTTATGATGTGCCTTTTATGATGTGTAGAGTGGATATTACATTTCAGGTCAACATATATATCAATAAATAAGCATGGCCTATTTATACGTTCTCTTTTTATTTATTTTTATTGAGGTAATACTGGTTTACAACACTGTGCATGATTCAGGGAATAGGTTGACACCTCCTCAGATTGTGTCAGCATACCATACCCACCACCAAAACACCCAAAGCCCTTTACCATAGACCACTGGGTACCTGCCCCACTTTGTTCTCATCCTCACCCTTCCTCCCCCTCTAGTAGCTTGATTCTGCAATCATATTTCTAGGGTTTATTTTGGTCTCATATTGATGGTTCCTTTGTTTTGTTTCTCTACATTCCACATAGGAGTGAAATCATCCAGTGTATGTTTTTTTTCCTTAGGATTTATTTTACTTAGCATAATACCCTCCCGTTCCATACGGTTGTTGCAAACAGCAAGAATTTTTTTTTGAAAAATCCTGTCATTAAAAAGTAGAAACAAATACTTCTCTATGGATAAATAACTTTTTGAATGAAGAATTAAAATTCTTCATTCAAATGAATTTTTTTATTGAGCCCCTACTATATGCCATCTTGCTGTACTGGATGTTGGGTGTGAGATAGTGAATAAAACAGATATTTTCTTTCTCTCTAAACACACATACACACCCACCCCACACACTGTATGTATATCTGTCCGGGATGGGGGTGTCTGTGTAGAAAGCAGATAGCTGATACTCTGGACTTAAGAGTCACTAATTTAACAATGGTTTTCAGATTGGTTGCATTTGTTTGAATTAAGATGATATAACTGGCCAAGGACCAGTTATTCATATGTCAAAATTACCTTGATGATGTCCTTAAATACCTAATACATGACAACTTTAATCTTAACATGGAATTAATTCCTTAACACATTTCTTCAATCTCTTTTTACTCTAGTTTTGCTATTTATTGAACTTTTGAATGAGACTTTATACAATCTATCCAATTTTAGTTGGGAATGAAAAGATATTGTTACAATTTTTTCTGGGTAGAGCACAGATAAAAAGGAGTCAAAGTTTAGAATCAAATAGACTATCTCAAGTGACAATTGTGCCATTAATTCTATAGTTTGTGAGAACATTTTTGAGTCTCAGACACAATGTCCCAGTAGAAAATGTTTGGACAGTGGGGATAGTGATTTTTCTTATTGAACTGTTGTGTAAAATAAATAAGTGAAATAATGATAGTCAAGTGTCAGACAGACAGTAGCTATTTGTAGTACCAGTGGTTGGCTATATCACTGTGAAAAGAAATAGTGCAAGTCAAAAACAATGAAAAAAAGTCATAGCCTGTCTGAAAACTAGTTATTATACAGAAACAGGTAACCTCCCTTAAATCATTTACAATGTTCTCAATTGATGAGATAAAAAAAATAGATTCAGTAAAAATGGCAAAATTGGAACCAAATGAAGACATTTAAATGTTTGTTGAATTATTAATCAACAAGAAGATTAGAAGATCAATGAGCTGTCTAAATATGGATGCATCCGGGCCTTAAAATGAACATTTTTTTTTTCTTTATGGCAGATTTATCCCTAGAACTTTTTGGAACTGGTTGTCTTGAAAAAAAAAAAAAAATCAAGCAGCTGTCTTTTGTCAGAAAAAAAAAAGGTGTCTATTTAAACATAAAATGGAGAGTGAAAAATTACTTACCTGAAGAAACTGCATTACTCAAGACTGAAGTCACCAAGATTCACTATATCATCTTCAACTGAATGAACAACTTTACTCACATTATCTCTGGTCGAAACCATTTCTTTTTAAAAACTATTCTGGCAACCTCAGAACTCTATCAAAATTTTCCAGAAGCTTTCATTCTGAAGCAATCAGAAGCATTCCTTTCCGAAAGTACACCCACTTCCTAATTCTGGTTTCCAAAAGATAAATGATGTTTCTACACCCCACATACGATATTATAAACTTGTTCACCTCTCTTATTAGCTCACAGCAACCAGAAAACAAAGACCACTTTCACTCAATTCAAATAGCAGCGAGAACTCTGATTTAATTGTAAATCAGGAATATTGTTCTCATCCCACTTTCAATGTTTGTAAAAGGTGACCACTTAAGCAGACCGCCAACCTCCCAGGCACTGCACCAGCCGCCAATGGAAACAGTACTTTAGGAAAAGATGGTAAAGTAGCTATGGGGAATCCTGGGTCACCAACCCCTGCAAACGGGAGAGTTAGTGGACTCCTTAATCACTGGTGGAGAGGCTAGTACTAAACCGAGTAGCGCACGGTGACTTCGGCTGCTCACAGGGACTCTTAGGGACCCGAATTCAAGTTCCAAGTTAAACACAGCTACTGAGAGTGCCAGGCCCTCCTCCTGAAGAACAGAAGATGAAGCGCCGCGGGACTGGAAGAGAACTCCTCATGACATCCAGTCTTGCTCACTTCTGAGTGCACTCAAGATGCTGCACCGAACCCGGCCAGCCGGAAATATTAAGGCCAGCAGATAATCCAGAAAAAAAGCACTCACCAATCTCCCACGACCGGCGCTGCAGGCCTTCCAGCCAGAACCAAGCCCCGCGTCGGCTCAGACCAGCCTGACGACGGATCAAGAGCGTCACTGACAACCACCCGGAAATGGTACAATAGCTTCCGGGGCCGCCGAGCGCGCGGCGGGAAATTATTTCCCAGAGCCCGGATTAGTGAAGCTGCGGGGCTGCAGCGGCGGTCGTCTTGCCTGTCATCACCGCCACCAGAAGGAAGCAGCCAGACACTCCAGCGGGAAGGTAAAGAGCCTCAGCTCGGAAGACACAGTGTACCCCTGGCTCTGTGGGGACGAGTTTCCTCCGTGCCCTGAAGTTTCTGCCGTTCCCGGTTGTGAGACTGGGAAAGGGCTGTGGTGAGCCGCGGCGGTGCCTCTGGCGCTTTTCGCTGCCGCTGGTAGTTCCCACACCCTAGTTCGGGGCTTTCGTGCTGAGGCCGCAGACCCCGCCTTGCTTCCCCCGAGCCTCGACGGTGGCGGCGGCTGAGCGTCTCTCTGCAGTGCAGGCTGAGCCTCTTCCCCGCCTCCTGTTTGCGCAGCTCGGCGACTCGGTCCCCTGCCAGGAAGGGACTAGGCCCCCCGCGTCTCGTTTCCATAGAACCAGCTGGGGCACCTTCTCCTTGAATCCCAGGTTTTTGGCTGATTCCCATAACTTAGCGTCAGTGCAGGTGGCTGGGATTTCCCCAGGCCGTTCCTTTCTCCACAGTAGAATTTTTAAGCATATCCAAGTGGTAACGATCATATCCTTGCGACTTCTGTAGGCCTTTAAATACACAGGCACACCCTACACACCGCCCCTAACACACACACGCACAACAAACACCCTACACACCGCCCCTAAAAGGGAGGGTTTCGTTTTCTGGGAATTATGCTATTTTAGCTGTCTTGAGAGGTAATGCTGATGTTTTCTTCCACTTCCAAGACCAATTAATTAATGATGGACACACACAAAATTGACCTCCTTTGGCTACTTCATACTAGGATTTGAACAGCCTAGAAATTTGACTGCCTGATTTTGAAAGTGCCAAAATGTGGTGGATTTTTTTGGTTGGTTTTTGACGAAGTAGTCTATATTCAAAGACCAAAAATGAATAAATAGGAAATTTTTTCCGGTGAAACACCTAGAATGGAATGTTCAGCAATTTACAGTAGGCGTTATTTGTGACAGACACTGCACCTTGTGAACTTTTTAGATTATTACATTGTGCATGAATTCTTGTAAGTGTTCACTACTGATGTGCAAGATGTTCCCATTTGTCAGTTCCACTAACCTGTATTGCTGGTGTTTGGTCCATAAATTGATAACTTAGAGTGGATTTTTGTAAGGGGGTTAGTTTGAGAAAGTCCAAGTTAACTCAGTATTAATTTAAATGACCTGTGATTTTCAATTATGTGAGTGTGTTAATTTTTATTATAAAGATAATTTAGACTTCAGTAATGCAAGCCCCTTTTAGATGTGTTTTGCAAAATTCAGATTTTCTCTTGTATTATCTATATGATTTCATATATTTTTGTGTATCTAAAGCAGATTTGCATTTTTAAAGCAGAAGGCATAACTCATGTTCATTCTTTGAAAAGATGGTCAAAATGATTCCTTTTTTATAATCAAAATTCAAAACTCTCAAAATTTCATAAGAGCTAGCCACTGTTCCCTTCAGTGTCCAAAATTAATGAATTAAAAAGCCAGTACTATAGCATTATTAAACAGTATATCCTGATTAATTTATTCTAAAATTGTTTTTTCTCTATTTAAATAAAATATTTTTAAATAAAACTGCAATTCCATATTTGCTCTGAATAATAAAATCTTAAGTGTAGAACACTTTTCCTTAAAAATGTATCTTAAATGGAGTATCTTGAAATTTTGTTCTTAAAAATGTACTGTACTCTACTGTTTTCTGTTTCTTACTCTCTAAGACTATGTTATTGCTTAAAATAAAATATTCTTGAAACTGAAGTTCACTTAGTTCTTACATCAATAATTCTTTTAACATAATAATTTACTTTTAATAAAAATGTCCATATGAATTAGTCTAGTAATCAGTATCAGTTCATTTTCAGAGGAAACTGGAAACTAATGAAAGAAAAATGACACTATAGATTGTTTCTAGAAATGTTTTGAATTGTGGACATTAGTTTCTAGTTATGTTCATTTTCAGTGATATTTGACTCTCCACTCTCAAAAGTAGATTCCGTATCATGCAATGTAATTTTCTCTTTATACTAGTTGTAAATAGATTTCTTTGTAAAATTGCAATATGTTTAAAGGTATTAGACTCGATTCTGAAATGTAAGTCAAAATGTAGAAAAGATGGGTAGTTTTTGTAGAAATAGATTTAAATCTTTGAATCTTGAGTTCACATTTACTAGTTGGTATATACATGATTAGTTTCTTAATCTCTCAGATTCCCTAGTATCCTCATCTGTACATGAAGAGTAACAACACTTACATTGTCTAAGTAAACTAACTTACATGTTCCTATAAAATTCTTAATGCTCCTACTAAATAAGTCATAAAAATTCTGAGATGACTACAGCAGATTTGACTTCATCCCCCATGGTTTAATAAACATCTTCTGTCCATCCATTCTCATTTCCCTGAACATCCCCTCCATTTGTCCTTGCCTAAGGACCCCTTCATTTTACAGCTTCTTTATCCAGTCCATCATTGCTTGTACAATACTGGATACTTTAGAAATCTCCAAAATTCTTTTAATCTCTCATTTCTTCCTCATCAAAGACACTCTACTGCTATTTTTGCAATTGCTCGCTCTACTCCTAAATTTATCACCAAAGAGACTGATTATGATTATTCCTTTCCTATTTTGTCATTAAAAATCTCATTACTGGATACAGACAGCAAGAACTAATTTACACTCACACACACTTGAAGGATAAGCAGAAACCAATTTTTTTTTTTTTAAATTGCTGAGGGCAGGCTTGTATTGGCTCCTAGTCACCAGGATACAGAATTACTAAATAGTGCCTCATTTAAGACCTTTGTTTTCTTAATAAACATTGTGTCTTCTCATTGATCTGTCCAGTTATGTAAGTGATGTTGCTGTCAACATCTGTTGTTAGATTTGTTTATAATTGTTCTCTGTATGTTGCTGCTCCTTTGGTAAATATATATTGATGAGTGTGACAAACAATCCCTTGATCACTTATATAATGTCCATCTTTGTCCCTTGTCACCTTTTTTTTAAGCTGGAAGTTTGTTTTACCTAGTAGTTTACCTATTTTACCTCGTATTTTATTGGATACCACAGGATTTTTTTTTTCCAGCCTTTTCTTTTGAGCCTTGTCTTTGGATCTCAGATAGATTTGGGATCCAAAATTCAGAAAGGTGGGTTTTGATTTCTAATCCAACCAGTCACTTTGACTTTTGCATTTAGACCACTGACAGGGTAATTATTGATATATAAGTATTTATTGTGACTTTGTTACTTGTTTTCTGGGTCTTTTTGCTGTTTGTCTCTGTTCTTCTCTAGTTATCTTCCCTTGTATTTTGAAGGCTGGCTTTTATCTAGTGTTTGGATTTTACTTTATCTTGTTTCTCCTAGGTATTTTTGTTCTGAGGCTACCATGTGGTTTATATACTGGGTTCCGTATTTCTAATTTATCTTATATTGAAAGCAAGTTAATTTGAAGCTCCTTATCCCAATTGCCATTTTTATTCGTCTCTGCCTTCCCCTCCCCCCCCCCCCGTTTTTGATCCCATTCCCCACTCCCCCATTTTCTGTTTTCGGAGTGTTATTGCTTATATATGGGATTTTCTTTCATAATAAACCCTTTAAATTTTTTGCAAGTATAGTTTAAAAGAGGTGAATACCTTCTAAGTTCCTCTGCTTCCTCATTTTGTTTGATAATCTGTTGTAGTTTCTGTGGATTAATCTAGGCTGCTTTCCTTCTCAGTCCTGCTGTAACTCTCTTGCTTTAGAATTAGAGGCTATAGTTGGTCTTGGATATGATCCATTTCTGTTGTTGTAATGGTTCACACCTCATTGAGAATCAGGAGGACTAGAGTTCAAGAGCTGGTGCATAGTGGTGACCCAAGAACGCAGCCAACAAAGTGTGAGTGGGTTGTGCGGGGTATAGAGGTGCTTGCAATAAATTGCCAAGACAAAAAGTCTTCCTCAGTACTTCAACTGCTTGAGATGAAGGATGGTTTTGCGGTCACTGCCTGGTCTATCTAGGTCAGTCATGGCAGACCAGCAGAAGTGTTTCTCCCAGGTACCTCAAGCCTACTTCACCCTTTTATTGCTAGTTAGCTCTGATTGCCACAGCTTTTTCCAGCAGTCTTTTCCTTGAGCCATTTTGCAGAATGAGTAGGGTTTATGGGCTTGGGCCACAGTTAAGTGTTGCAAGAAGTTTCAGATTTGTAGTAATTATGCTATTCAAAGGCTAACTAAATCCAAACAGGACTATTGATTGTTGGGGCCATTAGGTTGACAGCCAGTAACCCAGATGCCATCAGCTCAGCATCATTGTAGCAGTCAGAGTGCCTAATGGTATGAGGCCGGTGCCCAATGTGGTGTACTAGGAGCTCAGGGAAATGGGGGATTCTGGAAAGCAGTGGAGAGATGACTTTTCAAGACCACCAGATTAATAGCCAGCAGTACCTAGCGTATCAACTCCAGGTCTGCTCAACATTTGGCATCCTTCTAGTGAAGCAGGGAGGCATTACTTTCTGATCTGCTTTAGGTTGAGAAACCTGAGGGGAAAGCTTTAAGCTGAGGGGAAAACCTGAGACCCTGTGGAGGGTGAGCTGTTGTCTTTTGAACTGCCAGGCAAGTTACCAGCAGTCTTAGGTATGAGATGTGTTGCTAAACTTCTTCCAGGCACTGTTTGCTACTCTTTGGTGTGTGAGGAGCCCAGGAGAGTTTAGTAGTGAAAGGTCATGTGCTTTGAGGTCCCTAGCTATCATCTAGCAGCCCCAGATAAGTCAAGGAGCAGCCAGTTTTTCTCATAGTGAGCAGAGCCCAGCTGTAGGAGGCCAGGAGCTGAAGGTAATAAACAGGGCAGTTTTGGCAGCTGGGGGTAATTTGCAGAATTGGCCACTGGAACTTGCTTCCTTGCATTGCCTCAAGGTGGGAGGAAGGACTTCCCTCTACTACTCCAAGCAGTGAAAATTCCCATGGGTTCAGGATCTGACTGTCACCTGCAGCATGGGGCTGTGCCTCTATGTAATAGTTCTAGAGACCTGTAGCCTCTAAATCCAGAACCTCCACTGCCAATTATTCCCTAGGTTTGGTACAGCCTCCTGTTGTAGCCACTGCTAGGTTTTCACCTCTGCCCTCTTTCTCAAGACTCCACTAAAATCACTGAATTTTTGGCCACTGACCTGCAGTAATGCATGTGCAAATAATCATGTAGCTTCTGGTATTTTCCCAGTATTTTCCTTAATTAGCTTCCTCTGATATGTTTTAAGTGTGTCCAAGAAACCATTCACTTTCATCATGTGTCCTTAACACCGTGAAGGTGGCATAGAAAAATTCTGTAATTTTGCATAAAAATTAAAATACAGTACTATGTAACCTGTAAAATTAATTGTATGTGTATTTTCTCCCATATACATACAACAAACATTCAAGTCAGTCTGCTGCCCCATGTGTTAACTGGTATAAAAGAAAGAAATCTGAGCTTGTTTTAAGCTTTCTACTACAACTTTTTAGGTTTTTAAAATTTTCTACAATCACATTTTTATTATAATTAAAAGACAACATTATCTTTGGGTACTTTTTAGCTCTTAAATGTAAATATATAAATTAAACTTTTTAAAGAAGCCCTTATTTTAATTAATAAATACAACTTAAAAATGCATTCTCAAAGTTACATATAATATACCCTATGATCATGAAATGGCAATACAGAACTGAAAAGATTTATCCTAATTTCCTACTTCAACATCTTCAAACGTATAGCCCCCTATTTTTTGCAGCATTACCCTCTTTTAGACACCCTGCTGCTTCATCCTTCCTCTCAAATTAGACCTTTATATTTGTGTCTGTATTCTGCTTTTTCTTTTGAGTTCTCTTTTTACCATATTATGTGTGTCCTATTCTTCAAATATTTTCTAGCTATGTATCTTATTGTAAAGAATTCAAAGGACCTAAAAAGTTAGTGCATACTAAATTTTCTTAATTATGATGATTAGTGCTGTGGGTTTATTTACATTTCTAACTGCCACCAACTGCAAAGGAATTTCAGGCATCAGGGATAGGCCCATGTGGGAGATATTTTGGGAAAGTCCACACCACTGAGACAGTTGCTTGCTCTGCATAAAGACGAGCTTAGTTCACAATTATCTTCTTAGTTGTGTTTATTAAATGAATCAAGGTAAGTAACTAGACTTTAAAAAATTAGTACAAATTCTTGTATAAATACCACAAAAGTATTTTCTTTTAACTAATAATTGAGTATATAGTTTTTATTTTTGACCATAAAGTTAAAATAGTGCATTATTAAAAATACTCTTTTTCTGTTTCCTTTTGTTGTGTTAGGGCAGTATCTTCTGTGCAAACACTTGAAGTGCTACCCACTATGAGTTCTAGAAAAATCTGTAGTTTACTAGAAATATAGGAACAGTTACCTTGCAGTGTATTTACTTTCTTAGGCTGAAAGACTTCTACAAGTTAGATATTGATTCTCCATATACCAGATTATATCACTTGCAGAAAATTTAACTGTACTTTAAGCACTTGGAAGTAATTGTCTTGATTATTGATAGGTATTACACCAGCTTTTTGGGTACTCTGGGTTCGTTGACATATTAGATTGTTTATTGTATTTTAATCCTGCAGGGTCCTCAGATGAGCCATTAAACCACTAATTTTATATATCTATTGATATATCACTGTATGCTTTTATTTATTCATAATACAGATACAGATATATGCATATAATTTACTCATGTAACTTTGAATTATATATGTAAATAGGCTATTAGTTTATTGTATGTGTTGAAAATAACTGTCAAATGTACTATAAAACCTGTTTTTTAAGCAGGTAATTTCATTAGAGGGAATTATTAGATGAGTTAATAGAATTTGTTATTTAAAAAATTAGACTAGCTATTGTGTGTCACTGGAATCCGCATTTCTGTCAGTGGTTAGCTGCTGATGCTAAACATCATTTAGCATTGTCTGATAAATTTGTGATCCTGTGTTTGTATTTATTTGCAAACACTCATGTTTGCATAATAGATGAATCAAGACATCACGCTTTTGTTTTTCTTCCCTTTTCTCTTTGCTTGTTTAATTTTAGTTTCATATTTAAATTTTTCAAAGGAAATGACTTTAAAAAGGCTTTCCTGAATTCAACTCTTATATTGTTGGACCTGTTTTTATTAAAGTGGACTTTTCCAGTGAAAGAAAATGCTATTAAATACTTCATATTCCATTATAAAGTGCCATTTAAGGTGAAATTTTGCTTTTCTAATCTCTAAATCCAAATCATTTAGTAAGTTAGACATAAAACCAAAATGTGATAAATATTACCTTGACAGTAATAAACAGATTATGAAGTATTTACTTGTTCTAAAGACAGAAGCTTATGGTAGGTTTTTGGGGGGTTTTTTTTGGTAGTTTTATTTAAAATTTACTTCTCAGCAGAATAATGAGATTTATAGGACAACCTTTAAAACTTTTTGAGTAGTAACATTACAGTGATTTTTTTTCTCATTGAAGTCTTTATATTCTTATATTAATATTAGTTTCTGTGTTATATAGCATTAATTTCTGTACAGTATTTTTAAGTAGCCTGGTAGGCAAGATTTTAACTTTTAAGCCACTCAAATTTCCTTTCTTTGACATTATAGGCCAAGAGCCTACTAAAAAGTTTCTGAAACTCTTAAACACAAATAAAATACAAGTAGTAAAAAAAGAAATCTATTGTTAAAATAATTATAGTCCTCTGATGCAGTGTCTATCCAAAACTATGAAAACAATTAGATTGCCTTTCTAGTGGAGAATTCCAAGATAATATCACAGAATTGTTGAATTTCACTGGTCAACTATTTATTTTTACATCGTTCACTTTTATATAATTATCTAATGTTTTGATTTCTTTCCTTAGGTGAAATCCCTATAAAATTCTTACCACCTAACCACCCATGAACTATCACCATAGTTTCTTGTGCCTCTTCCCTCCTTGTTTTTGACTCCTCTCACTTCTTTCCCCACTGTATAGCTCAGTTCTTTAGTTTGCCTGCTAGTTTTGTCTTTTTTTTCTGACTCCTTATTTGGTTTCCTTTATTCCTCCTGTAAGTGAAATCATCTGATGTTTTTCTCTTTCCTTATTTCACTGAACATAATCCCTTCCAGCTCCATCCATGTTGCTGCAAATGCAAAAGTTTATCTTTTTTGATTTCTGAGTAGTATTCCATTGTATATATCTACCACATCTTCTTGATTTACTCATATGTTTTGGGGCATTTAGGTTTTTCCCATGCCTTAGCAATAGCATATGGTTCTACAATAAACATAGGAATGTAGGTTTCCTTTCCAGTTAATGTTTTTGTGTCCTTTGGGTAGATTGTAGGAATAAAGTGGCTGGATCATGTAGTAGATCCATTTTTTAATAATTTTAGGGTCTGTCACACAAATTTCCATAGTGATTGGACTATTTTACATTTCTACCAGCAATGTAAAACGGTTCCTTTTTCTCCATATCTTTGCCAGCATTTTATGTTGACAGTTTTTTTAATGTAGACTATTTGTACTGATGTGAGGTAGTATTCATTGTGATTTTGATTTGCATTTCACTGATTGTAAGTGATGTTGAACATTTTTTAATTTGCTTATTGGTCATCAGCATTTCCTCTTTGGAGAAATATCTTTTTTAGACTCTCTGATCAGTATTTTTGAAAGGACTTATCATTCTCTAAAAGAAAACATGTTAAAAAATTTAAAGAATTCTCCAGAACTAATGAAAGGAACATTTCTCCCTACTTAATGGTCATATGCCTTATAATACACATTTGGCTTTATTGCATGTATGTTAATATGTGCTCTACATCGGACTAAATCATTAGTTCTAGTAACAGCTTATTACTACTTTTATAGAAAAATATGTTACCGATCTATGTTATTGGAAATTATCTCAAGAGTTATGATAAATGGTTGTAAATGGTTTTTATAGAATTGGATGGTTAGTAAAAAGTTTCTTATGCAAGAAACTACTTATGTTGTATTTACTGATGATTATGCCAGGCAAATCATATCCAGTTCTCTCAAGTAGCTGCTCCCAATGTAGAGAATGTGAAAGCTAGGAAAACAGGAATGTTGCTACCATTGCTCAAGTTCTTCCTCTTAAAAATTTTAAGCAAAGGAAATGGAGATTTGTTCTTAACCTTAACCTAGTAATGCTTGATATTGTTGGTTGTGATTTTTCTTTCAAGAACTACTCCAAAGTGATGAACCTCAGCCTTTAAATATATGTGTGTGTGTGTGTGTGTGTGTGTGTGTGTGTGTGTGTGTGTGTGTGTAGTTCATGTAGTATATATGGACATATAGAGATGCTTAAGCTCTGGTAATAGGATTTCAGTAAGCATATTTTGTAAAATATTAATCATTGTTATTTATGTAGAATGGACTTGATAGGCGCACAACAGGAAGTCAGAGTTTTCTTTTTCCTTCCAACCATTGCCTTCACCCCTCCTCATTTCTGAACCATATGTCAAGCAGAGTTCTTTGATCTCTGGTTAATGTTAATTACTGACACTTTTCACCAAGGTTAGGGTAGATTGGTATAGTAATATATAGGTCATAACAAAATAATAGATCTTACACTTGATACAGTACTGAAAACAGTATTTTAGTAATGGAAGATGCAATTTTTCATAATATTTTTAAAAATCAGTACAATGGTAATATACATTGTTGATAGATTCTTAAGTTAAAGGACAGGTGAATGGGATTCATTGATTGTTCTAAAAACTTTCTTAGAGCTATGCTGCAGTTTTGGCCAGACCATATAACCAAAATCATGTATTAGAGGGGGTCCTATATCTGGAGCTATGAGCCAACACTAGTGCCTCAGCCATGCTCAGTCATGGACTGAAGGTACCTGTGACAATTGTGGTGGTGCTGGATTCTTTAGGGTGATGCTGTGACTTTTCTGTGCTAGGACAAATTAGTGGTGTATTTTAGTGGTTGCTGCATTTGGTTATTCAATACTTTTCTTTCTATTAATATACTGATTGCTTTGTCCAGTACTACTTACATAAATTATATGTCTAACATCAACAGAATATCTTTAGAAGGTAATATTATACATCAAATAATTATGTATAATAAGATTGAAAATATTTTACATGATAATTCTGAGAATAATAGTTTCCCCTTACACTTGTTTTTCTAACTGCATGCATGAATATTTTAATTAATTTATTTTTAGCTAAGGTAATATTGGGGTACCCTAAACAGATTTTTTTATATACTTCACCAGTTGTCTTTTAATGTTCAGCCTATGGCATTAATTAAATACAAATCAAGAGCTACAGTGACAAAATTGTTAGAAAAATGAAAAATTTCTCTAATTTTTTTTAGTCCCTGTTTTTCTCATCTGTAATGAAAATTAGATTTTCTCAAAGGTGCTAAGTACTTATAAAGGTCTAATCTCATATAAACAAGCAAACAAAAATTGTGTTCTAATTAGAAATGCTGTTTTCCCTTTCTTGGTTAATAAATGTAGCACCTCCAATACAAATTCTTTTGTGACCTTCATTAAATATAGAGAAGGACCCTATCAAAAAGCATGACTTTTTTCCAGTCTAATTCATTGGTGATGAAATTATCTCTCTCTCTCTCTCTCTCTCTCACACACACACACACACACACACACACACACACACACACACACACGGCAGAGTTAAGAAATTTAGACTGGCAGAACCAAACCAATAACAACCCATAGAAATCCTTCTGTAGAAGTAAAGCAATCAGAGAAAGGGAAAAGTAGAAATGAAAGGGGGCGTGGCCCAGTGGGCTGGTGGAGACTGGATCCCTTGGTAGTAGTAATGGTATGTTGGCATACATCTATAAAGAGTTGTGATTGTATACCTCTGAATGATATGTAGTGTTGTAGACTAGTGTCACCTCAACTAAATATTCATAACTAACTAAATTAACATAAGAGCTGTTGGGAACTTAAGTTCTTCACAATTTATCTATTGACATACATATTCTTCAGTATCTGTCCAGAAATACTAAAAATCTGTGAAAAAATTGACTGTTTCATTTGTCCACAGTGTACATCTTTCAAAAGTTCTTAGCAAAATAGTATTTTTTAAAAAGATTTATTTTATTGAAGTAATATTGCATCATTATATGTTTCGGGTGTATACAGCTTTATTAGTTTACATCTAAAAGTAAAATCCTATCCCCCACAATTTAATAGTACTTTCTAAATGAAGCTAGTGTTTTATGAATTTTATATCAATATTAACCTTTTCTCAAGAATTATATTCAGAAAATATAAATACCAGTCTGTTTTAGTGTCAAATTTCCAATGTTCAAAACAGACCATAAAGAAATCAAAAACCCAAAACCTCACTTTAAGATGACATTTTGAGAAGACAACTTTTAAGCAACTTTAACATTGTTGTTTACAACTAAACTTTATATGTATAATTCATCATATGTTTCATGATTTTAGTTTTTCTTTTTAGCATTCAGTTAAGATACAATAAAGCCAACCCTGTGAATTACATTTTTAACATATAGCATCTTATTTATGTGCATATATGTCAGATGGAAGATGGTACCCCAAAGCATATCATCCAGATGACAGGATTTAAGATGGAAGAAAAGGAAGCTCTGGGCAAATTGCTTTTAAAACTAGATTGCACTTTTATTAAGAGTGAGGTGAGTACAGAAACTTATCAAAATATTCAAGAAGTAGTTTCAAATATAGTATTAAAAAACTAGCCCAAACAATCCTTGAATTATGATTGATCAACTTTATTATGATGTGAAAGTATACACATTCAGCAAAAGTCGTGTTTCAGATTTTGAAGGTTGCCCTTTTCCTGACTTAGTAGCCATATGCCTGATAAAGCCATGTGCTGCAGGACACTTAAGATGCTGAGCAGCTCTGCTGTTGCAGCTCCCTTTCAGCTGTGTAAGCAACTGATACTTTTATTTTCAGTCTAGTCTTTGATATATAGCGCTGTATTTTAGGACAGACTTTACATTATGTGGCTTTGCCTAACCATAAGTTAATGTAACTGTTCTGAGCATGTCTCAGGTAAGTTAAGCTAAGTTTTGATACTAATTTAATATGTACAAAGTGGATATTTTGGGCATATTTATATTTGGCCCATGAGTTTATCTTTATTTAACCTTGTCTTAAGTCAAGGAAGATCTACACTGGCTTTATAATGATAAAATGCCTACCTGATAATTGTAAGAACAAAAGGAATGTGTTATAAAAGTAATATTTCCTAAGTAACATTTTCTGTGTGAATTTTTTCCTTCCAGAAATACAAAAATTGTACACACCTTATAGCTGAACGCCTATGTAAGAGCGAAAAATTTTTAGCAGCTTGTGCAGCAGGTAATTTAAGTGCCTTCCACTGACATTTGAAAAGAAATGTTCACGTTAAAGAAAAAGTTCCTTAGTCTCTGGACATGTAGTATGTTTATTATATCAAACATAAAAGTTTTTTTCTGAAAAGAGTAAAGTGTGACATTAATATGTTTGGCTTATTTTTTGGAACAAAACTGTAATACATGAAAAATGTGTTAAACAGAAGCATGACTTTGGTAAAGATGTATTATAATTGCTTTATGCAAAAAACCTTTTTTAACACTTTTTTTTGAATCCTTGGCTACACTCAATTTTCTTTGTTCTGTCATGAAAATAGTCATAGTTTTTGTTCTCTTGCTGCTGTCGTCTTTTCTGTCATAGCAAAGCAGTTATCAACCTATCTTATTTTTATGAAATTTTACAGTGAGCTTAGCCAAAAGACCTGGAAACAATCTTTTCACGAGTCTTTAAATCCCATAAATCAAAATTAGGGATCATTTTGTCAGTTCTGACTCACCTGGCTTATCATTGTCCATTGGGAAAAAAAAATTGTATTGAACTCAGGTGATTTTTACCACTACTTACACAAATGAATACACAGTGCCACGCACTTTTAAAAAGATCACTGAATATTTTTAAACACCATGAATATTGATCTATTTCAGTTTTGTTTTACAAAGTATAACAATGCTGTCAATATTGAGAAAATGTTTTCACATGGAAGGAAGATTATAAACCTAACATACAGAGTGAATAATAGTAGTAATCATAATTTGTAAATAGTACCACATTGTTTTTAGAATTGACCTTAAATTCATAACTTACTCAGTAACATTTAAAACTATGCATCCTGGTAAAGATTACATACAATGTTCAGGGATGTTGTAGGCTTTTCACTACTGAAAAATAGGAGGAACCAGTTAACAAAAATGTTGGCAGGGTAAAGTCTTATTTTGAAACAGTCCAATTTTTTGGTCTTTACTGTTTACCACTTAGCAAATCAAAAATCCTTTCATGACTGGTATTTATTTGCTTTCTAGGAAAGTGGGTACTAACTAAGGACTATATAATTCATAGTGCCAAAAGTGGCAGATGGCTTGATGAAACAACCTACGAATGGGGATATAAAATTGAGAAAGACTCCCATTATTCAGCTCAAATGCAGTCTGCACCTAAGAGATGGCGTGAAGAACTGAAACGCACTGGTGCTCCAGGAGCCTTCCACAGATGGAAAGTTGTCCTCCTTGTTAGAGCTGATAAACGAAGTGATTCTCTTGTTAGGTAAGATGAGATCTCATAAAAGCTGATGCAGTGAATAAGAAAAGTTTTAATTTGTTTAAGTATATGTTTGGACTAGTAAGTCAATTACTTATTTAGTCCAAATGATCCAAGGTAATTTACTCTAATTTCCTAGTTAAGCCAGTCTGCACATTTAGCTGTATGTGTCTAAGTGGAATAAAATCTATTTTCAAGTATTGTTTTAGATTATATTGGTGATCTCTATTTTACTTTCCAAGTTTGTGTTTTGTGTTTTTGTGTGTGTGTTTTATATTTTGTGTTTTTTTTGGTAATTTAAGCAAAATTTTAAAAATTGGAATAATTTAGGTTTTAATGCACTTTTAGATTTTTTAGTTAGAACAATTCCTCAGTGACTTTTCCTCCTTCAATGTTATTTCTTTAAAACATAGATAACAGTACAAAAAATTGCAGTTTTCTGTCTGAAGCCACTATCTATGTAACATTTGCATTTTCCATGTCTGTGTGCATTTTCTTGGGTTATTTCAGATTCCTCCTATATACCAAAATGTGCGTATTAGGTGAATTGGCTTGTGTAAATTGTCCCAGTCTGCTTGGGTGAGGGGGTGGCACATTGCTATGGAATAGTGTCCTATCAGTTGTTGGTTCCTGCTTTACTGAGTTGCCAGAATAAGGTCTAATCACCCATAACCCCGAACTGGAATAAGCAGATTGGAAAAAGAATGAGTGAAATAAAATTGTTTGATATTAGAATTCTTTCAGATATTTAAAAGTTTAGTGATGTGTTTGTTGCTAGAAAAATATCACAGGAACTTAACTCTTAGTTTGTGTTAAAACTGAATTCATTATGTCATTTTGCTTAAAGTCAAAGCTCCCAAAAACCTATTTATGACAAGTTAAATAAAGATTTAGATTTTATTAGCACATAGGCTTTTTTCTGGGTTTATATAGTGCATCTTCATAGTTAATTTTACTTTCATCATTAAATCATTGATTTCTTTTTTTTTTTTCCATCTATTGAAAAGTTTTACTGAGCAAACTATATTCTAAGAGTCTCATGATTTGGTTGGGGGTGGGGGGAGCCAGAGGGCAGGTGGCATAAGGACTTACTGTCACCTTCACTAAAGTAATTTATAGACAGTAAAATGCACAAATTTAGCTATATGTTTTGATGAGTTTGGACAAATTTATACACTTATTTACCCCACCACAATCAAGATTCATAACATTATATCATCCTACAACATATCTTTATGTCTTTGTACCTTTAATTTTACACTTCCAATGTCACTGAGTTACTTTTTGTCCTATACATTGGATTTGTCTCTAAAATTTGATATAAATGGGATGATGTTGATGTACTCTTTTGATATGCGTCACCAAATCATCTGTATGCCATCACCATAGTCCAATGCACTTCCCTCCCCCCCACTGTTTTTGATCCCATCCCTTATTCCACTCCCATAAAATGTCTCTGGTATATAGTCGTTCATTATTATTTTTCTCACCTGGCCCTACATAACTCCTGCTATGAATGAAAACCATCTAGTATTTTTCTTTTTCTTTCTGACTTATTTCACTAAGCATGATTTTTTTCCAGCTCCATCCAAGTTGCTGCAAAAGACATGTGGGGTTTTTTTTTTTGGTTGCTGAGTAATATTCCATTGTGTATATGTACCGCTGCGCCACCAGGGAGGGCCTTGGTTGATGGTTTTGATTAGTTTCTTTGTGGAGTTTTTAGGGTTTTCCATGTAGATTAACACATCGTCTGCAAGTAAGGACAGTTTTACTTTTTCTTCCCCTATTAGGATTCCTTGTACATCCTTTTCCTGTCTTATTTGCCCTGGCTAGCACTTCCAATGTTATGTTGAAGAGCAGTGGCGATAGTGGACACCTTTGTCTTGTTACAGATCTCAAAGGAAAGGCTTTCAGTTTTTCTCCATTGAGGATAATACTTGTTCTGGGTTTGTCATACATGGCTTTTATCATGTTGAGGTATGTTCCTTCTATTCCAAGGATTTCAAGGGCCTTAAACATACATAAATGGGTGTTGAACTTTGTCGAATGTCTTCTCTACATCAATCTCTATTGATATGATTTTGTGGTTTTTTATTTTTCTGTCGTTTGATGTGATGGATTGCATTAATTGATTTTCTGATGTTAAAACATCCTTGTGCTCCTGGGTTAAAGCCCACTTGGTCATGGTGTATTATTCTTTTAATGCATTGTTGGATTCTGTTAGCTAAGATTTTGTTGAGGATTTTTGCATCGGTGTTCATTAGGGAGATTGGTCTAAAGTTTTCTTTTTTGTGTTGTTTTCTTTGTTAGGTTTTGGTATTAGTGTGATGTCGGCTTCGTAGAAAGTATGTGGTAGTTTTCCTTTTTCAATTTTTTGGATGAGTATGTAGAATAGGCACTAATTCTTTTCTGAACATTTGGTAAAAATTCATTTGTAAATCCATCTGGTCCTGGGCTTTTATTTTTGGGGAGGGTTTTGGTTACTTCTTCAATTTCCTTGCTTATAATTGGCCTTTTTAGGTGTTTTGGTTACTTCTTCAATTTCCTTGCTTATAATTGGCCTGTTTAGATGTTTTATGTCTCCTTTATCTAGCTTTGGGTGGTTGTAGAGTTGTAAGAATTTGTCCATTTCTGCTAAATTGTCGAACTTGTTTGCATATAGTTGTTCATAAAGTTCTGTGATATTCTTTTGATTTCTGCTGGATCTGTTGTGATTTCTCCTCATTTGTCTATGATCCTGTTTATGCTTTCTCTTGTTTTTTTCTTTGTGAACCTGGCTAGTAGCCTGTCTATCTTATTTATTTTTTCAAAGAACCAACTTTTTGGTTTCATTGATTTTTTTTTTTTGGATTGTTTTCTGAACTTCCATTTCATTTATTTCTGACTTGACTTTTATTATTTCCTGTCTTCTACTGGCTTTTCAGTTATTTTGTTGTTCTTTTTCCAGTTCTTTAAGGCTGACACATTATTTTTGAAGTTCATCTACATTGTTACATATATATCAGCAGTTCTTTCCTTTGTTTTTGTTTAGTAGTATTCCACTCTGGATGTATCAAAATCTATTACTTATTGATATACATTTTTTTCTTTGTGTAGTTTTTGCAGAGTGAATCAAGTTGTTATGAACATTTGAGTCCAAGTCTTGTGGATATTTTCTTTTTCTTGGATAAATATATAGAAATGAAATTCCTGACTGCTCAGTTGATAGTTAAGTATTTAGCAAAAATAAATAAATAAATAAAAGGATACTGTTTTCCAAAGTGTTGGAGCCATGTTATATATAATCCCACTAGCATTGTATTAGAGTGCCACTTGCTTTGCTATTGTTTTGGCAAAATAATTTTGACTACTGTCAAAATCAGTTGACAGTATTTGTATGGTCACTACTGTACTGTTTTTTAATTACCTTATCTTTATACTGAGCCTTGAATCAGGTAGTGTGAGTTGTTATCTTTTTCAAAATTGTTTTGGTAGTTCTGGATTTTTTAGCATTTTTTAATCAGCTTGTCAATTTACACACACAAATAAAAGCTGTCGTTTTGATTGGAGTTGTATTAAATCTGTATGAAAAATTGGGGTAGATAGAGATGTTAACAATACTGAATCATTCTATCATTAGATAAACTCCACTTCTTCACAGTATATTACCCATCTTTAATAATTGCTTGTGCTGTTTGTAAAATTCTGTTAGGGTCTTCTTTATTGTTGTATATGTAAATATTTTGTTAGGGTCTTCTGTCTCATCAGCCTAATAAGGGACTTCTGTGAAAAATCTAAACTTATTATCTCAGATTGTTTGTTCTCCATAATTGGGAACAAAAATAAGCATACTCATTCTGACAATACCTCTTTTGCATTTTATTGAAGACAATGCAGTAAAGCAAATAAAATAAAAAACACATAGTTGTAAAGAAAGACAATTATTTTCTTTTTCAAAAGACATGGTCACATAATTCACATGGTCACATAAAGCTATTAGAATTTAGAGAATTTAACAAAGTCATAGGATAGCAAGCCACTGTATAAAAATTATTATATATATTTAATTTATTCAAATATTATTTTGTTTATTGTTATTTTAAGCGCATTTTTATACATTATAAATTTTATATATTGTATGTATTTTAAGTATAATTTTTGTACACAATTTTATAATATGAACAATGGGTAATTAAAATTTATTTTAGTTTCATTACTTTTAAGTCCTGTTTACCTAGTGATTTCTGAAATAATTTTGCTTATTTTCTTTCTTTCATTTACTTTGAATAATTTCCATGATTTTTGACTCCTTCAGATAATACCTTGGATCAGTAACACTACTGTGAATGTTTTTTCATTTCTACTAGCTTCCCTCTAAGCATTGTTTTATCTACATACCATAAATTTTGGTTAGTGTATTTGCCGTTTAATTCAATTCAGAGTATTGTAAATTTCTTTATTTCATCTTTTATCCAATAGTTATTTTATAAATTTGTTCTTTAATTCACAGATACTTGAAGATTCTTTTTCTGCTAGATATCCTTCTGCTACTGATATCTAGCTTAACATATGAGAATATATTTTATGTGATTTCAACCTTTTAAATCTATTAAGATTTGCTTTATCCAGAATATGACCTAACTAGGTAGAAGTCTGCGGTTGTTCACTTGAGTATAAATTTTACCAATTAAATCAAATCATTTGATGATGTTATTCAGTGTTTTGTATTCTTCCTGGTTTCCTCTATACTGTTCCACTAATTGCTGAGGAATTTCGAATTTTCTAACTGTAATTGTGGATTTGTCATTATCCTTGCCACTCTTGTCAGTTTTTGTTGTTTTTCATTTTAAATGTTTTCAGTTGCATCTGTATTTAATAATATTTATCGTCTTGACAGATTAAAATCTTTATTGTATTGTAATATTTCTCTTTACCTCTAGTACTATTCCTTGTTTGAAGTTCTTTCCCGGATATTAGTGTGGCCATTTTAATTTTTAGACAATATTTTGGCAGAATACAGAATTGTCTATTCTTTTACAATTGTATGCCACATAATAATGTTCTGTCAATGACAGAACCCTTATACAGGTGCAGTCTTAAAATTCTTATTGCCTAGTGACTGATTACCTGTTACAATTTCAAAGCATTTTACATTGGCAGCAGCCTCATACATCTCTTTTATGATGTCTCTTGATGGCATCATTTTCCCTTTACTTGATTTAATCCCATGTTATTTTATTCATTTGGGCCTCTAAGTATACAGTGTCTGCCACTAGTGCTGCAATAAGAGACCGTGTTGAGTGATTGAAAGGAAATTATAAGTGAGTAAGAACTAAAAGAGTAGCCACTTACGGTCATTGTTCACCAGTCAGACATGTCCCATTCCACCATACTTTTATCTTGAAGAATAATTATAAATAAAGTGATGTAAATTGTCAAAGGAGGAGATTAACAAAACTAAGAAAGTGCCAGTTATATTTGGAAAAACTTCTAAGTGCAGTATATTGACTACAAGGCACAGAGGCTTTCATCCCTCTCAGTATCCTGAGGACCCAAAACAAAATGTGATGTTGAAGGAAAAGTTTGGAACCAACTAAGATATTGAATTTACTTCTAGCTTTGCATAACAATGAAATCACCTATTCATGCATTTCAGAGTAGGCTTATTGTATTATGTATACAGTTTCGTGTTTTGAAATCTAATTTTACCATTTTAATTGCATTGTTTATATCATTTACTTTTAACATAATTGTTGGAAAGTTTTGTTTTTAATTTAACATTTTGTGAATTGCTTTGTTCTCATCTGTTCTTTGTTCTGTTTTTAAACTCTTGACTTTTGGATCATCTGAATGTTTTTTAGTGGTTTTTTGTCATCTCCACATTAGATTGTTATTTTACTCCATAAATAAGACGTGTATATTCTACATAGTAAAATATATGTATGAATAAAGATATTTATATATCTTTAATTTTTTTGTTGTTGAACTAAGGTTTACAATATTTATCTTAAGTTGTTCATAATTTGACTATCAAATAATATTATTCTATTTGGAATATAGTGAAAAAATCCTAAAACTATTCTTCCATTTTTTTCTCCTATCTTTTTGTTGTTATTTCTCTCCTATCTTTGTCTTACATAAGCAGTTATCTCCTAAAGACACTGGCAATATGTTCTTTCATTTCTTTGTGTAGATTCAGATTCTTTTTTGATGTCATACTTCTATCTAAAGAACTTTTCGTAGTCTTTGTAGTACGGTTCTTGAGCAGTGTCTTAGTGCATGTTTTATTTACTTGAGAAAACCTTGGTTTATTCTTTGAGATATTTTCACTGCATATAGAGCTTGAGAATTTTATTGAATGTAATTTATAATACTTTCTATACTATTTACATTTTATTTAGAGTGTTGGAGGCTGGAAAAGCAAATGTCATTTTACCAAAAGGTTCTCCAAGTGGGATAACTCATGTGATTGCCAGTAATGCAAGAATCAAGGCTGAACAAGAAAAAGATAACTTTAAGGCTCCATTTTATCCAATTCAGTATCTAGGGGATTTTCTTTTAGAGGTAAGTATAATATTTAAAAAAATAAAATGTTAAATATCAATATTGTAAAATATATATTGTGTTCTAAATTTTGAAAAAATGCTTACAAGTAATTAAAATGTCATATTTTTAAGCAATTGTTCTCAATTAAGTACTGGAAAATCCTAATAGATCTCAATGAGACTTACTTGTTAAATTTAAAATTCATTTAATTTTGTGCTCTAGTTTTGTTTTCATTGCTTAGTAAACTTTACTACAAAACAATTGTAAGCATTGTAGCATCAGATTATAAATAAATTACTAATGCACTATGACATTACATAGTTTTTATTTACACGAGCATTTTGGAGGTAGTTTTCACTGTATATATCCTTTACCAAATCCTTTGTTAATTTTGGTGTGAGTGCAAGTGGGATTTTTTTTTTCTAATTCATTGTTTGCATATAGAAATGCAATTGATTTTTGTAATTTATTTTGTATCCTACCACTTTCGTGTATTCATTTATTATTTCTACTATTTTTTTATGAGAAACTTTTGGATTCTCTATATATGATTTTATCTGTGAATTGAGATAGTTTCACTTTTTTCCATATTGGATTTCTTTTATGTCTTGGTTTAGTCTTATTACTCCAGCTAGGCTTTCAAAGACTATGTTCAACAATAATGGTGAGTGTAGATATCCTTTCTCATAGTTTTAGTGAAAATGCTTTCAATTTTTCACCATTCAGCATGAAGTTGCTTTCAGCTTGTCACAAGTAGCTTCTATTATATTTAGATAAATTTTGTTTATATCCATTTTTTTGTTTATATCCATTATTTTTACCATAACTGAATATTGAATTCTTGACAAGTGCTTTTTTGTATCTGTTGAAATAATCATGTGATTTTTATCGTTTTGTTTCTCTGGTAAGTGATGTTGATTAATTTATATATGTCAAACTGTCCTAGCATCTCTGAGATGAACTATTTGATTGTAATGGATGCTTTTCTTATTATGTGACTATGTTTGTTTTTCTAGGATTTTGTTGAGAACTATTGCATCTATGTTCATCGTGGTTATCATCCTATAGTTTTCTTTTTATGCATTATCCTTGATTGTTGATCGTTTCGGGGGTCAGTGTAATTTTTTTTTTTTTTTAAAGAGTTTGAGTAGGTAGGTATTAGTTCTCTTTATATGTCTAGTAGATAGAATTCACTGGAGAAGCCTTCTGGTCCTAGGCTTATATTTCTCAGGCTTTTTAGTATTTTCAATTCTGTACTTTTAACTGGAGTGCTTAAGCTATAGTCTTGGGATATTGTGATGAATCTAAAATTTGTTTACTACTTCTAAATTGTCCAGTTTGAGCAGAGATGTTCAGAGTAGGTTCTTAAGAGCCTTTGTCTTTTAGCAGTATGTTTCAATTTCACCTCCCTTATTCTGATTCTGTTTATTTGGCTTTCTTGGGTGATTCTAGCTGAGGGCTTTTCAATTTTGTGTATTTTTGAAAAGAATCAGATCTTGCCATCAGTGATATTTTGTACTGTCTTTTTGTTTTCTACTTCAAATTTTTCCCTTCTACTTATTTTCAGGTTAATTTTTTCTTCATTTTCTTGCTCCTTAAGCTGTAGAGTTGAATGGTATAGTTGAAGTATTTCTTTCTTTTTTTTTTTAAATGTGGGCCTTTGTTGCTATAAATTCCCTCATATCAGTAGTAATCGTTTTAGGCTCTAATTACTTGTCTCTCCATTTTTGTTAGCTTCTAGATAACTTTTTAAATTCTTTGTTTATTTTACATGCTTAATCAAATTTCTTTGATTGCTTGATTGACTTAGGAGTTGTTCAGTATCATTTTGTTTAATTTCTACGTGTTTTGGTTTATTCTGGCTTTCTTTTTGTAGTTAATTTCTAACTTGATCTGAGATGCTTACTATAATTTCTATTGTCATTTATTTGCTGAGACATGTTTTGTGTACCAACATTTGATTTATTCTTGAGAATGTTGCACAGGCACTTGAGAAGAATGTGCATTCATTTCTTTTGGCATGGAAGGCTCTATAAATGTCTGTTCAATCCATCTGGTCCAACACTTTATGTAAGGCCATTATTTCCTTGTTAATATTCTGTGTGGATGAGCTATCCCTGCATGTCGGTGGTTTGTTGAGGTCTCTGACAGTAATTGTGGTTTTATCAGCATGTTGTTTTAGGTCTAGTAATAGTTGTTTTATATAACTAAGGCCCCCTGTGTTAGGTGTGTAAATATTAATGGCAATTATATCTTCTTGATGAATTATTCCCTTGACCATCATGTAGTATCCATCTTTGTCCCTGATCACATTTTTGGCTGAAAGTCTAATTTATCAGATAAGAGAATAGCATTTTCTGCTTTTCTGAGTTACTAACTTTAAACACTTGGGTTCAACCTTTTCCTTTAAGTTTGCTTTTGTATTTTGATTTTAAATGAGTTTCCTGTAAATAAAATATAAGTGGTTGAAACTTTTATTTCAAGTTGTCATTTTTCTCCCTTATAGTTGGTAAGTTCAGGACATTCACATTTAAGCTGAATATTGATATAACTAATTATTATCAGTCATTCTGATTTTTTATTGTTTTACCTTAGTTTTGTTTCTCTCTGAAACAACTCCTTAGTGATATTCTCAATTTCTTCATTTCTTCTGTATGCCTTTGTAGATTTTTGTTTAATGGTTCTATGGGGGTTATAACAAACTTACTATGTATACAAAAGTTCTTTATGAACTGGTATTAACTCATTGATATTACACAGGTTCTGACCTTTTCTTTCTCCTCATATTATTTTCTTTCTCCTCATATTATTGTTTATACTTCAGATTTTGTATTCCTCTTGTAATTCTATTCATGGTTTTTTTATTTCATTTTTGTAAAACTTACTGTTTTTCTCTTCCAGTGGATAAATACTGGAGGGCAGCAACAGTATGTCAGCTAAAAATAGTGGATATTCTTTAATTTGTATTTTAGCGTATATTGTTTTGTAAGTTCTGTATTAGACAGCTGGTAGTTCATAACATTCATTTCAGAGAAGGAAAGCATTTGTGATCATTTTGCTGTCTTGCTTTTTTTTCTACCTCTTTGGCACAAAGCATATTGCATTCCTCATTAGATGGATTTTGCAGTGTCTTGTAAAGAGGAGTGGTTGTGTAAAACAAATTGAATTAAAAGTAAATATTAAGCAATTTTTTGAAATAGCTTATTTAGCATACTTACACTTTTTGGAAAACTGCTGAGTAACAGAATCAGTAATCTATTTAGTTTAGGCTTATATACATTTATTGAAGACTCACTGCCCTAGTCGCTCTTCAGTCTGCCTTGGAATATTTATAAACTCACATATCACACTTCGAGAGACTTAGTTTTTTAGTGGTTTATTGTTCATTCATAAAACTGAAGGTACTGAAATGTAGACTAACAAATGACTAATATACCTCAGTTGCTTGAGTGAGGAGGGCTTCCTAAGGGAGTGTTCCTTAGGAATGCTCGAAACTTCTTTCATCTGTTCAAGATAGAAAATAAAATGAGGGCCCTCCCTGGTGGTGCAACAGGTTGGGATGCACCACTGCAAGCTAGCTGCAGCTGCTTCAGTTGGAGTTCTATCCCCCAGCCTCAGCGGTGACCCACATAGCCCACCCCATCGACCTCTCTTCTCTTGTCCCCTGCTCCGTCAACAGTGTTCTTTGTTGATCTGCCTGTTCTGCTTCCCGCTCTGTCTCTGGTAAAGCCTCCCACTGGCCCTGTACCTCTGGCCTGCACCCTAGTTCTATATTCATAAATAAATAAATCTTTAAAAAAAAAAAAAGGAAAAGAAAATGGACCACAGAAGAGTCTTATAGAAATGTAGTAGGAATAGCAGAGGGGAAGTACGTATTTAAACCAAATCAAATATTTTTGACCCAGATTTATAATCAACTGATTCTGTAATCATAGGGAAGTCATTTATCCTGTTACTGAATTTTTTCATTGTATAGAAGTTAATATTAACTTACTTTGGTTGTTGTGAAAGTTATAACTGTTACTCTGGTATTTATTGAGGAATTAGTATGTGCCAAGTATTAAGTATTTTATATGCTAATCTTGTTTAAACCACATGTCCTTATGTGGCTTATGTTGTGGCCCTATTTTACACCTATTTTACAGTTGTTGAAATGAGATATACTGAGGTTAAATAATTTGCCCATGATCCCACAATTGTTGTATGTCAGACCAAAAATTTAATACCAATTACTCATAAATTTTAAAGGTTTGTCCTTGAATCTCCTTTTCCTTTTCTCATTCTGGGTATTATTAGGTTTCCTTAGTAGGCATTGTTTCTACTTTCTGGGTAGTTAAAAGTAATGACAAATAATAGTCAGTCATAGGATTATAGAGATAACACTTAAGAAACTGGGTATAAGTTAGGTAAAACCATGTAGAACTATCATTCTTGACTTCTCTAGTTCTCTAGCCTAATGAATTTTATGGGAAATGCCATTGTTGAATCAAGGAATAAGACCTAGCTAGATTCCAGTGCATTTTACCAGTAAATCTAATGAAACATCTAAATTAGAAGCAAGAACTGTCATCACTATACCATATTGCCCCATTCCTAGAAAATAGAATAATTTACTGAGTAGTCTTTTGGTAATTTTGGAACATAGTGTTATGTTTTATAGAATAGATTCTTGCTTGTGACCCTCTTTTTCTAGATTATAAAGATGACCAAACACTTAGCACATGCCAAGTACATAGCTGGTACTAAAGAAATATTTACAAGTATGAATAACTAAAGCTAAGTAAAATAATTCCCAGGTACTTCATAAGAGTAGCCAATTAGAGTACTAGTAACTAGGAGAAAATTGCATTTTAATCATTTGCTTAGGTCTGTAGAGAATACATTTTTAAAAAATCATCCAATTGTCAATTTATATATTGTGTTTTGATATTTGATTAGTTAACTTACAAGGCCACTTAATTTATATATCTTAATTCACTGGTCATTATAAACTATCCAAAATGGATATATCAATAACTATATTTAGTACTAGAAAACTATGTTCTCACTCAGTTAGCAATAATGACTTGCTTTTTTTCTTTTTATATATTCTGGTAACTGAAATTTCTATGGGATTGACTTATCCTGTATTTTAGGCATTTCTTGATGATCTGAGTCTCAGGATTTATCCTTCACTGTCAACTTTGAGATTTAAGCAGAAATTTATTTTATTCCCCTTTAAATTGTCCTTAACAAAAGTTGCTGTTCGGACATTCAGAATAATCCTTTCTTTGATATCAGGAATAGGTAAAAAGAAATGGCTTCATTTTTCTTAGTTTTCAGTGACATTTTTTTGAGTAACCAAAGAAATTCAATCAGCTACTCTCAAGGTATTCTCTGGATACAGGGTTTCAGCCTCCTAGAAGACTTTCACATTCATGTAGTAGACCAGTCAAGTGAAAGGGAACCAAAGAACATATCATAGACGTTAACACATATCAGCTTCTATTATAATTGTTCTCTGGGAGAACAGTGATTCTCCAGTTTCCTGTTGTAAAGGTAGTGAATCTCTGAATACCCTTTTGTAAGTACATTTTAAGAAATATGAATTCATCTTTATTCCTCTTTATCTTACTAAATGTCTAGAATTACCTAAATAGATACAGATAAGAGTTTTGATTAAATTTGTTATTGATACATGCTTTATGAATTCAGTTTGAATTTCTTGGTAAGAGAAATTCATGTATTTTGAAGTAGTTAAGTGAAGATAATTATTGTTATTCAAGTAAAGTAAAGCTGTGTATTCAAGTAAAGTAAAGCTGTGAATTCAGCCATTACTCTATCTTTTTTCCTTTCTGTCTAGGATACTTGCAAATGAGAAACCTTGTCATCAAAAAAAAAAAAACTAAAAAATAATCTGAGTAGTCTAAATTCTGAGTTCTTTTAATCTAGATTATAAAAGCATTATTAGCCTTTATGAAATAGACAGAAATCATTTTACTGTTACTTTGTTGTAATAATTGTTTTTCCCTAACAAAATTTATTAATATTTAATAACCTATGACTTAGTAGAGTATATTTTGCTTTCTTTTTTGACTTATAAAGTATTTTGCATTATGGATAAAGCTGGATACATAAAGAAATACATAATATTAAAATTTACATAATTGATTGCCAAAACTATTTTTGTATGCATACAGAATGAAATTCAAAATAATGAAGATTCCCAGACTTACTCTTTTTGGAATAAACATTGCAATCAGGAGAAAAACAAAGATTTCAGAAAAGATACAGAATTTTTTGAAATGAAAGATGCTTTAAGAGAGACTATGTATAAAACTCAGGTAAAATTTTGTAAGCTAAATATATGTTTCTGGCTTTTCTTCCAAGTTGTTTAATAAACAATATGTGATAGAAATAACGTAGATTTTAGAATCATAGAACTGATACTTGAGACCAGCTTTGTATTTTATTGTCTGTGATTTGAATATATTAGGATGTTGCTCTGTGTCTCTTACGAGATTATAAGACTACCCCTCTTACTGCTTGTGCATGGTCTTGATAAGAGTATTTTTTTAAGGTGACATATCTATGAAAATATGAATTATCAACCACACTACAACTACTTTACTTATAGAAAGGTATATAAAATTATGGTGGAGTTAATAAAATCAGTTTTGATTTAGTATGCAAAAATTGTGAAAATTTCATGAAAGATATGGAAATTATAAAATACATTTATATTTATCTTCAGTTCCTTTGAGAACTAAGGGAATTTATAAAATTCAGGTAGAAATTTCTGTTTATTTAAAAAATATGTCTTTTATAATGAATGAATAGTATATCTTGTGATACACTTTACTCTGTTTAATAGTATACCTATGTCATATTATACCCTGTGTCCTTAAAAAGATTTTCTTGAGAATTTGAATTACTTAACTAAAATATTTTAGAAAACATCTGGGAAAGTAAAATTAAAAAAAAAAAAATCTGGGAAAGTAAAATAAAAAAAATGTAAACAAACAAAAATCTGTTTTGACTTACCTATTACACATAGAAAGATAGGGATTCCAAGAAAGAGTGTTAACAAAATTGAAGGCTTAAAAATATATGTAAACAACAACATAAACCATTCTGAAATAACAGAAAAAAAATCTGTATATTTCTGCTGCTTAGTCTAATTAAGATGTAATATAATCACAAGTCTTTTTACTGTATTTCATTCAATGTGATTTTTAATTTTTTTTCACTTAATAAAAATTTGGATGTGCCAGGCACTGTTGATATCTATAGGCATATAGCAGAGACCAGAGCAGGCAGCATTCTCAGCATTGTGAAACTAATACCTATTGAAAACATAATAACAGATAAGCAGAAAACGTATCAAAGGGTAGTTATTGCTGTGGAGAAAAAAAGCAGGGAAAGAGAGAAAGGAATAGAGGAGCATGATTACAGTTTTCTATAATCTTGTCAGAAACATCTTACTGATATTTGAGCCAGTGCTTGAGAGTCTTTATGTAGACATATGTATATAGTTAGACCTATATGTGCATAGACATGAAAATCTGTAGACATCTTTGAGTATATACACATATACATATATAAGGGTATGTACACATTTGTGAGAATTACCCAGGCAAGGTATCAGCAGATGCAAAGATCCTGAACTGGGAGTGCACCCCATATTTTCTAGGAACAGAAAGGATGCCAGTCAGGCTGATTCAGAGCAAGAGCAAGAGAGAGTTATGGGAGATGTGGACCAATGAAGAAACTGTGGTATTTTCTTAATGGAGAACAGGAAATTATCAGACGTGTTTGTCAGGGCGGGAGGGGGGTCATAATGTAACTTATTATTAAAGGGTCATTACATTTTTTCATTTGTTTCCCTTGCTGTTGAGTCCCTAAAGGCATCCCTAAAGTCATTGTTGTAGAATGTTTTGTCAGTGTTTTATGTATTTGGTGATTTAGTCTTTCATCATTTTGAGTTAACTAAATGGTGTGAGATAGTGTTGGAGTTTCATTCTTTTGCATATAGCTGCCCAATCTTTCCAATACATTTTGCTTAAAAGACTTTCCTTTCTCTATTTTATGCACTTGGCTACTTTGGTACCTAATAAACTTATTGTCCATTTAAGTTTTAATTTATTTGGTTGTTCTCATTTCTGTTCCATTGGTCTGTGTGTTTGTATTTATTCCAAAACAGTATTATTTTGATTACTATAGCCTTGTAGATGGAAGTCTGGGAGTATAATATCTCCACATTCCTTTTTTTATGAGGATTGCTTTGGCTGTTTGGGTTCTCTTGTAATTCTGTACAAGTTTCATTAATGTTTGTTTCTTTGACTAATGCCATTGAAATTTTGATAGGGATTGTATGAAATATGTACATTACTTTGGATAAGATGGTCATTTTAACAATGTTAATTCTTATAATCCATGAGGATCCTTTTCTATTTTTTTTTTAATTGAAGTATATTGATTTACATCCTTTTTAGTATTTTGAAAGTATGGAACTTTCCTTTCACGTGTACTCACCATAGCACACCCACCACCAATGTACCCATAGTCTTCTACCAGTCTGTTGTGTTCTCTCTACCCTGTTCTCACCCTTTTTTCCCCCTTCTGTTACCTGCTTTCAAGGGTTGATTTTAAAGCCATTGCCTTCTCTATATTTTATATATAAGTAAAGCCATTTGGTATTTGTCTTTTTCATCTGACTTATTTCTCTTAGCATTATCCACTCCAGTTCCATCTGTGTTTCCACACATTGCAAGAGTTTATTTTGATTGCTGAGTAGTATTCCATTGTGTATAAGTATCACATCTTCATCTACTAGTCTATTTTGGACACTTAAAGTTGCTTCCATAACTAGTCTATTAGAAATAGTCCTGCAGTAAACATGGGGGTGTGAATTTTGTTTCAAATTATTGATAGTATTGTTTGGATAAGACTCCTAGAAGTAGAATTGCTGAATTGCATAGCAAATCCATTTTTAATCTTTGGAGAAACCTCGATACTGCTTTTTAGAGGAACTGGACCAGTCGCTTATATATGTTATTGTAAACATACCTTCTTTGAATTTTTTTGTTGTGACTTGTAGTGTACTAGTTGTGTTAAAGAGTATGGTTAACCCATACTAAAAGTATTTTTATGACTATGCAGAAAAAAATGCAAAATCATGATGGAGATGTTAATATTAGTTCTGTTTTGACTGGACATCACAAAAAAGAAAAATTCAAAGATTCCAGTAAAGATTTAACTTTCGTTAAAACAACAAATGCCTTAGAAAAGCACACATATGGAAATCAGGTAAGACCTACCAAATTAAGAATAATTTATATTTTACAGCTCTTTTCTAAATTTACCATATTTATCATTTTTAATATTATTTCTTCTGAATTGTGTACAAGAGTATAAAGCATTTGTGTACAGTTTTTAAAAGATGACAAAGTTGACTTTTGTCTACATTAGCAAGGTTAACAAATAGAACTATCTCTGTTAAGATTCTACCGTTTATCATTTGCACACTGTGTCCCATTTTCTTCTTTTTACAGAGATTATCTTCTGTTGGAATTTTAATCATCTCATTTTTTATTTTAGTTTTGCCAGACATCTGTGTGTCCCTAGCAATATACTATTTAATTTTGCCTTTTAGTGAACTCTGTTTTTCATGGTGTTTATAGTCTTTACTATAATGTTTTATTTTCTGGTATAGGTCATGTTTCATTGTATCACAATTATATCTTTTATCTTTTTGCTATTGATAAGTATTTGGGTTTCTTTTTGTTGATCTGTTTTTGATTGATTGGTTCATTTTGCAGTTAGAAACAGTTCTGCCATGAATAGTGTGAGCATTTTCTTATATGACACTTGGTATACATGTTCAAGATCTTTTTCTAGCTTAGGAATTGTTGGGCCATAAGGATTGTACATGTTCAAGCAGGTAATGCCCAACTGTTTTCCAAAATATTTATTTACTGAGGTATATACCTGTTCCCAAAGTGAGTGAAATTTGTTGTTTTAAAAATTATTAGTGTTGTATTTGAGTCAAGAAATTTTACTTTTGTATAAACTCAAGAATCTGAATGTATTTGAACTTTGTAATATATGTCATTCGTGTTGAAGATTTATTTTTATTGTGGTCTAAATACGTATAGAAGGAAATTAAGAAAAAGGATGATGATCTTCAAAGGAGTTATACTTTGAGGAAAAAATGTAAAAAAGAAAAAGACAGAGATTCTAAGATGGACATCAAACATGAAAAAATTAAAAGTACTTTAAGGAAGCACATATACAGAGATCAGGTAAAAAACTTTGCTGAGATGTTCAGTTTTCATTATTCTGCTTTTAATGTATTGTAGATATATAATTTGACTTATGTGATTGCTTGATGTTAAATATAACCTGAATATTTTATAAAAAATGCTTCTTCAGTTAATGTGGTATGATATTCATAACTAATGCTATAATTAACTTTGGGTGACAATAAAAGTATTTTATATGCATATATAGTGAAATTTGAGGTAATCAGAATATTTAAGTATATTTTGTTTTGCCTGAGGTAGCAAAAAATACAATAAAACAAAGATTCTGAAAAAGAGACTAAAATTCTTGAAATGAAACATACCCCAATATATGTATATGTATTTTGGGTAAAAGATTCTAATTTACATTTAACATTCTCTGGTCTAATACAGGCCATTTTCAAAAGATAAGACCTCTCTTAAATGGAAATCTTTCATGAATTAATTTTCCTAGATTATAACTTTATTTTGCAATTTAAACTATAGCACATTTATTTACATATAATCAGAAGTATTTTCAGAAAAATAAAGGTAAGTAATTAATAAATCATGTTTTGTGTGAAGATGGCAACAAAGAAAAGGGGGGGGAGAAAGAAAAGATCTAGAAAAGATTTTGAACATGTTAAAATGAAAAGTGCTTTAAGAAAGTACTTATGTAAATTTTCCAAATTAAATGTCTACTTTTTAAAACTTCTTATTTCATTGTAGAATCTTTACGTGGTTTGTAAAAATTTTTGCTGCATGAACATAATTCTTGTATTATATTGTTCATGGTGATACTTATCAATTGTGTTGATACTATCTTTAGTTTATTATCTAAAATACTTTTATATATATGCAGAAAGAAATGAAGAATTCTGGTTTTGCTGGTCATGCGAAAGAATCAAAAACTAAAGATATCCAGACAGATGTGGATATTGTTGAAATAAAAAATCTCTTAAGGAGGCACATATATAGAACACAGGTAGACTTTGGCATTTTAAAAAATTTGTATACTTTCCTCCTCCTCTCGTATAACCAAAATATACTACTACTAACAATGATAATAATTATTATATGAAAGTATCTTAAAATCATCTGTTTCTCGATTTGTTATGAACATAATACAAATATTTGGGCTTTTAGTAAACATGTTCAGTTCTCTGCTTTTTCTCATTAATGCCACAAAATAAACAGATGTATAGTCTACTATAATTTGCTTGTGGGTGTTACTAAATTGGATGTTGTAAAGTCACCTTTTCTGTTGTCTGGGTTCAACTTTAGTTTTTTTTTTTTTTTTTTTTAATATTTATTTATTTATTTGTACAGAACTGGGGTACAGGCCAGAGATACGGAGGGTGAGAGGATTCACCAGAGACAGAGTGGGGAGCAGAACAGGCAGATCGACGAAGCACACTGCTGAGGGGAGCAGCGGGTGGGTCAGAAGAGGTCTGCCACACCATGTGGTCACCTCCGGGGCAGGCGGGAATCGAACTCATGCGGAAGTGGCTTTAGCTTCTCAGTGCAGTGCTTTAACCCGCTGCGCCACCAGGGAGGGCCCTCAACTTTAGTTTTTAACTGACCGTAAGGCCACCGGTTTTGGGGTGGGACTTTTTCACCATTCTTGCCCTGCCCTCTTTGGGACATTTCCTACTGACCTACTCCACTTTGAGGAATGAAGATTTTTGTCTCGTTTTTCTTGTTTCCTTACCTAATGGGCTACATGTTTTCACTTGTGATCTAGAAGAACAGGGTTTGCTGTTTTTCTCAAAATAGTCCTGTTCTCCTCCAGGCTTCAGAGAGGCTTTTTTTTTAGTTTCCCCCCATCCTGTCTCCTTCTTTATGAGCACCCAGTAAGGTCAGTGGAGAATATCCTGTCAGTAGGGTGCAAAAATCCCCTCTATCTTTAGCTTCTATTTTAATACACTAGCCCACCGTTGGACCTTAGCCTGTGATAAAATTCTTTAGCTGAAATTTTCTTACCCACTTTAAATGGAAGCCTCCTCTTCCGACTGAGGTCATTCTCAGATACATCCATGTCATGTGCCTTGTCCTTAAAGGTCCTGTCTTTCTTAGTTCAGTTTAGTTGGTTGCACTAACACCTGCTTTCTGACAAGTTCAAGAAAAAGTATGATTTGGTGGCTTCTTCACCTTTTCCTGGTTCATAATCTGGAAATTCCTTTCTTTCTAGCTTTGTAAATCCTAAAAAGAAACTAGTGGTATATCATTATTTTAAGTTTATTTGTTAATTGCCAGATTAAGCATATTTTATACCTTCAATTGCTCTGCTTTGTTTATTCATAATTGTTTTCTGGTTTTCCATTACATTTTATGTCAGCATGTCCGCATTTATGGAACTTTTCCTGTGATCAGGATATTTTCTCTTTTTTATGTTTGGTCTGAATAGTTTTCCACACACACAATTACAGGTATTTTAAAACACTGCAGGAAGATTTTACATGTGACTCTATAGAGAACATTTTTTTCTCCTATGGACTTCTATACAAAATGTTCCCTTTTATATTTCTACCTATTAAAGTGCTAAGGACAGTGGGCCTCTTCAGGTCTTGAGAATATAACTTTACCTAATATAACTCTTTACCTAAAATAACTTCTTAAGTTATTTTAATTTACAAGGAGAAAATTGAAAATGTTCACACTCATGACCTTTCCCTAAAGTGATGCTTGAACATACATGACCAGATCAATTATCGCTATTAGTATCAAATCTGTTTTATAATTTGGACAAGGTTTTATGCTATATAAGCAGAAATATATTTTCCAACCTAAAATTTTTGCATTGTAATCACATGGTTGCTGTTTTGTAGGCTATCAGATACAGCTGCATTAGGATAGATAAACAACCAGTATACAATGTGGAGGTAAGAGGTGTGGAATAGGGTGGCAAGGGGGCAAAAGAGAACCTTTGTGTCCGATTACTTTTAGTAATTTTGATATAAAGGAATGTATTGGTTGCATGACAAATTTGAAATACAGTTTTCTCAAATTCTATCAAATTTGAAATGTAGATTCTCAAATAAGAAATGAAAAAGAAAAATTCTCATATCAAAGTTCAGAAAAACTACACATAAGTGAAAACTGGTAACAATACCTTATGTTTTCATCATGCATTTCATAGCTTTCATAACTACTACTGCATTACATATTTGATATATTATAGAACTATTATTTCCTTTATATCATTTGTTCTTTAAAATTGATTGCTCTATTCTATATTGCCTTTTAGCGACTGGTTTATAATTATATTTGTGTTATTTTTAAAAATATTTTGATCAAGGGGTATGTATTTTTCAGAACTTTTTATTATATTATTATGTATCCTTGAAGTTATTTTATGATACTATATTAATTTCCTTTTTGCAACTATTGTTTGTGACTTTGTAATATTATTTAATATCTTAATAGACATAGTTTACAATAATTTTAAAAAGGAATTATTTTGCACTTATTGTAGCTGTGATTGAGGTCTCCTTATTACAGGGCAGATTTTGCAAATGCCTTTAAAAGTTTTATTTAGAGGTAATATTTCCCCTTTAAGGCAGTAGAAAATAATAAATACAATAATTATACTTTTTTAGTGCCTTATAGCTACAAAATATATTCATATGCATCATCCTACTTCAACAATGTAGCAACCCTGTGAGATAGCAAGGATGGGGTCATCTTCATTTTATAGATGAGGAAATTAAAATTCCTTATTGATTGAATATTTGACCCCAGAACTTTAACCTTCTTTTTCTGAGTTATAGAATTTTTCACTTTTTACTGTAGGTTAAAAATGCTGAATTTCCCAGAGGTGTATTAAACTTAATTGAAAGCCTCATAGAAGGACAGTTTTTTAAAGAAGCGATTGAAGAGCTCTCCTCTTTGCAAGCACATTACATCCCTCCTGTATGCCTTCTTCATGCTCTTCTAGAGAACATTATGCAGGTGAGAGTAGTCTTAAGAGTTTGTAATCTTTCAAATAATGTTAGAATGTGAACACTTTCTCATTTTTTGTGTATGTTTACAGTTTTTTTTTTTCTCTTTTACAGTTTTTCTCAATGGGAAATATGATACCCATTTATTACCACTTATTTTCTGTTTTAAATTGTATGCTAAGTACTACTCTGAGTGCTTTAACTTACTATTTTCTCAGAATTACCAAAGATGATTTTCTCTTGAGAGAAAGCTGTCTTATTCTGTTTTCCCTATGACCATAAAGTATCTAACTTAAGTTACAGTGATCAAACATGTCATGTGTTAATTCACTCCATTAGTGCATTGATAATAATCATTTTTATTCATAGAATATAGAGATAGTGAACATATGCCAGTGAAAATCAGTAGATACCACTTTTTACAAAGGTAGCTTTTCTATTTATAAAGAACATCAAGGTGCTGATTTGAAGAAATAGCAGATAAAGCTGTATCAGACTACTCTTGGTGACGAGGAAGAATATTGCATGAAAAGTTTTACCTTTAGTTTCTTTCAGATCCTATTTTGAGAATGCAGGCTCACCATAATCATAAAAAGTTAAATCTATGTTTCAAATGTCAGCCCAATAGGTAGAATTATCTAATATATAGATGCGTGTTTCAAATGTGCCTCTCTCAGTTGCAGTATTTAATTAGCTAGACATACTTCTTTCTGGTCTTTTTCTTTAAATATATATACTTGGCAAGAAAGCTGAGCCAGGGTTATTACAGAATTTTAGATTGAATTAGCTGGTATAACTGTATATTTAACTATCATATTTTATTTTGTTTCTTTTTAAATATCAGAATAACCTAGATACGTTTTCTGGCCGATACTTTCATATATTGTCAGCTCTTCTTCACCTGCATCCTCCTTGGAAGTCCCCAGCCATGTTAAGATATTACTTAGAATTGTTTCAGTGTCCAACTTGTATGAAAGGAGCATGGTCTCTAATAGAAGTGCTTATCCGGTAAGGAATTCTACAAATGGGGCCGCTAAATTTTGACAAGTTGTTTTGCTGTGTAATTTTTAGTCATAAGGAAAGAAGTGTACTTTTTTGGAAAGTTTGTATGTGCATAGTATATTTGTATGTTGTATTTATTGAAGAATTCATAATTTTAACCAACCTATGTTGGCATATTAGCCAGTTTGTTAAAAAATAAATGTTCAATGAAATGGACTCAAAAAAGCTAAATCATTGTTTTTACTTTTTAAAAATATATATAAATTTATAAAAATATAAATTTGCATATTTAAGATATGGTAACTATAATGCCAAATAGATAATTGTAATTGTATATAATATCCACTTAATTTTTTTTTTCAGCTAGAAATTTGAATTTTGACACTGATGTGAATGTTTCTTGAATATGTCAACTCTTTCATGTCTATACATCTGTTGTCATTTGCCTGGATACTTTCATTGTCTTCTAGATATTTCTCTCTTTAGAAATCCTGCCTATTTCTCCTTTCTCCCAAACAGATTAGCCATGTTTCCCTTTCTTTGAGGGTTTTCTGTATGCAACAGGCCTCCTTTGTCTGGGAAGATGTTTTCTTTTATTGAAGTGTTCAGTTTTAGGAGGCCCATAGTAATAAGAGAATAAAGAGGTGAAAGTTAGCCTTTTGTTTACCTCTTTGGAGTCATAAAAATTCAGTAACAGTTATGTTGTGATATATACTTGAAGCAAGCCAATCAGCAAGCCAGTCAGCTGTCTTTCAACACCTTTTATTGAGTTCTTACTAGGATCCAGACACTAATATATTTCCGGGATAAAATGGTAAATAAAATGTTTCTGCCTTTTGAAGGTGACTAAGATGTAAGCATATTCTGACACAACGGGATTAATCCAGCCATAGAATGTGAGCATGTCTGGTTTGTGTAGCTGATATCCTTCCTAATTTTCATGTGCCTTTACTATAATAGCCTTTATTTTAAAGCCCTCAGAGCTTCTCTATGTAAATTGTAATGCCTTTTTTAGTAATCTGGATCCTGTTATTTTTACTTTATCTTTCAAGACATCACAATATGTTCTTTCCACGATGATCTTCCTATTTCCCAGATAAAAGTACTTCATTTTCTCACATATCACTTCTAGGAGACAGTTTAAATGCCTTACCAAAACATGTATGACCCCTTATAATCTAGTCCCTGTATGTTACCATTCCTTCTTCATTTTCTGAACTTTTTTCTTTTACTATCCCTTTGCTTTATGTTTTCTCTGCCTACATATCCCTTTATTCCTGCCACCCCTCAAATATCAGACCAACTTCTAATTATCCTTTAAAATGCAATTCATATCCCACACCCTAACTCCTGACCTTTTTGAGTTCATTTTCTCACTCACATCAGCCTCTGATTTTCTTAGGACTAATTCTCGGTCATCTCCATCCTCAGTGCAAATGTAATGACTGGAACAATATACATGCTTAATAATTTCGAATGCATTAGTTAATGCTATCAGAGATGGATTTTACACCTTGAAAGTAAAATTTTAAATAAACAGTACCCAGATTTTATTTCAAGATAGATTCATTGAGAGCAAAGGGGTAGATGCTTAGTCTACTTTTGATATAATTCACATATTCCATTATATACATTTAAAAGTAATAAAGGTACTGTATTTTGCATCTTGATAGTCTGAATAAGTATAAGGGCATGGAGGATATTCTATGATAGATTCATGTATTAATGAATTGCTAAATTTAACAGCTATTATGGGCCTTCTTAAGACTGAGACTCAGTAAAAAAAGACAAGAATGGTAGTAGAAAAGTAACTATTACACTGTTGATATAATTGATAACAGAATTTGAAGATTGTAATATTGTTTCTTAAACTGTGTTTTAGTTCTAGGATTCTGAATTATCTTTTGTTCTCGCAAAAATATACTGTAAAGCTGTGTTGTCCAACTCAGTAGCTACTTGCCATATATGATATTTAAATTTAACTGGGATAGTTAAAATATTTAAAAATTCAGTTCCTTAGTTGCACATGTCATATCACCAATAAACATATCCGTTATATTACCAGTAAACATACCTATGGAGTAAAAGGAGGATTATGGGAAATATAAATTAAAAAGTATTGTTGATCATTTGAGTCACAACAAGTTAATGACATTCATAATCTTTTGTTCTTTATCAATAAAATAGAGTATACAGAGATATAGTCTTAAACATTATAATTATTTTAGAAAGTGAGTTTGATTTGTATTATGGCCCTCCCTGTGGTGCATAGGGTAAGGACGCAGCACTGCAAACTAGCCGCAGCCACTTTAGTGCAAGTTCGATTCCTGGCCCCGGAGGTGATCCACATAGCAAGACAGACCTCTCCTTACCCACCCACTACTGTACTTTGTTGATCTGCCTGTTCTGCTCCCCACTCTGGTGAATCCTCTCACTGCCCCTGCACCTCTGGCTTGTACCCCATTTCTTTATGCATAAATAAATAAATATTTTTTAAAAATCTGTATTACTGAAAAGAGTATCAAGAGATACTTAACACAGTGTAATTTATAAAGGAATAATATATATATATATATAGTACAACTTCGTTAAATTTGCTTTAGGTTTTATGGAAGCAATTTCATTAAAATCCCAACAAATGCTTTTTTAAAAAGAGATGATTTGTCTACAGGTTACTGAATAAATTGCTTGTACTTCATGATTTTGTGTCATGTTTTGCAGATCTTGTCTTTTCAATGAAAGTTTTTGTCATCAAATTTCAGAAAATATTGACTCTAAAATGTTCCACCTGACCCTGCTCAAATTTTTCTTTAATTTAGTTGAAAGTGAAGTGAGACACCTAACTCAAAAGTAAGTTTTAATTAGTATATGTATTTCTATAAAACTTACTTTGTTTTCTATTTTAATGTAGATTTGTTGTAAAAATACATTTCTTTACACAATTTATCTGTGGCAGTGAAAATTTGTATACCCTTTTCTCCTTGTTTACATTTTTTTTATATTTCACTAACTTGCACTTTCATATAGATGTTTGTTTTTCAGCATCCCTTTGTTATTGAATACTTAAGTAAAAAGCTGCACAATGTTTTACCCTGAATCTATAATGTTCAAGATAAGTTTTGCCTATGTTCTAACTATCACTGTGTATACTCGTTGGTTAAAATGAGACCATATTTTGTATTTTATTCCCTATTATAAATTAAAATCTCTATACTTTATAGTCTTTCTGTATTAAGAAATTGCTAGAGTTTTCTTTTAATGACAAAAGATACTGTGCCTGGTAACTGTAATGCTAAAATGTCAAAAAGATACTTTTTTTCGTTCATATTTTTATTAGGTTGTGTGACTGGTCAGATTCTCAGAGTTTGAAAATAACAGGAAAGGCAGTTGTGCTTGAAATCTTTTGGTCTGGAAGTGAGACGTCTGGACTTTTGACCAAACCAGTAAACATGCTTTTGGATTGGACTATATATTCCCACAAGGAAAAAAGCAAGTCTAATGATGTAAGTAGAATTAATAAGTGGTTAATAGCCTTTTATATATTACAGTATATCTTTGAACTAGACTTATTTTTTCTTCCCTTTATTTGAATAAATAGAAAAAAATATGATCAAAGTTTTCTTTTAGTTTATCTAGTTTCAAGGTAATGGGACCTTCAAAACTGATGTCTCACCATCTCAGATTTGTATATGGTCACTAAGGACAGAAATCTATACTTCTAGATTTTTTTTTTACCTTTTTACATTTCAATTTATAAGGAACCTGTGATTTAAAAAAATAAATGAATCCAAATAATTTTTTTGTATACTACTAATAAAAAGTTGTACCAGCTTTTAAAATCATCTTTCTAGATGTTATAAGGTACTACCTGACCTATTTCTTCAAAGTACATTTTAGTTGTCATAATAAATTTAATATATAGTGGTTTTATTGCTTTGTTGGGAAATTTAAATGCAGTAAAATGTGAGAAATGTTAGACAACCGTTACAACCACTATGCTACCGAAACCTGCAATCTGCACCATTTTGGCTGCATAATTAACATTAATCATTTTTTTTCCTTTTAAAAAGATTTTTTTGTCTACTTTTTTGTTATAATATTTCTTTTCTGATTATGGACATATTTCCTTTTACTTCTACTTTCTTGGATGTTGGAGTTTTGTGTTTTTTTTTTAATCTTTTTAATACACTCAAGACAAATTGCCTTTTTAGTTCAATTTTAGTCATTTCAGAGGTTTTCTTTTTTTGAATTTTTTATTGAAGTAACATTGTATCATAACATTATAAAGGTCTTAGTGTTTCATTATAAATCAACATGTATAATACAAAATGTAGTCAGTGCAATATATTACTCCTCTGTCTTTTGGAAGGATTATTTAATTTGGTATTGCTTAAAACAATAGTCTGTAAACATTTCATCTAGTACTTTTGCAAGTTTTTTTGAGTGTACTGTGAAAGACCCCCCAGTGTTTACACTTGAAGATTCCTGCATAGTACATATGAAGTACCGAGCCACAAATATATATAGTTTTGATTCTGATTCACTTTGTTCTGACAGTAAAGCCCTTTAGGATCTCACCATATTCAGTGTTGGACGACCTTAAGCTACAACTTTTATGCTCCTTTTCTCCTAGACTCCAAATATGATTCACATCTGTCTCTGAGGTCAGCAGATGGCCATAAGGCAAAGTCAGCTAGCTTTGGGTGCTTTACTTGACTTTTACTTTCTAGATCTGTGCCTAGCAATTCCTCATAACTTTTCAGAATGTTTCATATAGTTCATTTAACATTTTGAGGATTTCTAAGAGAATTTATCCAAATTATCTAGGCCTCCATTGTCAGAAACAGAAGTCATTACTGATTTTTAGAAATTCTGTTTAGGTGTTTCTTAAAGAAAATTCTTTTGAGGGCCCAATTTTTTCAGTTGGCTTTAAAATGAGAGGGTTGTTCCTGCACAGCTACATTTCTTTGTGATCAAGTAATTCTATTATGTAGCAATAACCAGGTAATTAGGCACTGCCTTATACATGTATGTGTTTAAAAAAGAAGTAAGATTATATAAATGTTTATGATTTGAAAATATTCAGCATAAATTGAACTATCTATACTTTTTGTCAGCTGACTATAGTGCTCTGTGCTAAATCGGATGACAACCTTATTAACGCTGTCTACCTTGTATGTACGTTATATGATTATTAAGGATAGAAATATTAACTCATTATGAAATATTTCTTTTTATTCACTTCATATATAAGTGAAATTGCTCATTTGTAACTGAAAACAATAATAAAAATAACATTTCTACAATTGCACTAAATCACAAAAGGATTACCACAGAACTTATTCAGGAAATACTGACGTAAATAGTAGCAGATTTATACATACTCAACTTGAAAAATTTTGTTCAGATTTATAAATAAATTCATCATATTTGTGAAGCAATCTACAATAAATTATAGCATCAGTTGTAATATGAAAACTGGTTTAAACTTTGCAAATTAATATTTTATTTAACATTTGAATTGCTTAAATTCATATAAACTTTTTTATTGTGTTAATTTATTTGTTAAAATTCATTCTTGTACTTAATTAAATCTTTTTGGCAGTTTCCAATTTCAAGAATTCCATGCATGTTCACAGACATCATTTTCTGTACTGTAAAGCATTTGTTTCTTGATTTGCTGAGTTGAAGCATTCAATTTAAGTCATTAGCTAAACAGAAGTCCTCGATTTATGCTAATATTGTTTTGTCATAATGTCAATCAGCATGTATTGCAGAGTGACACAATGGCAGTGAATTTCATTGTCATTAATCTGAGAAAGCTTGGGCTTTCCTTGGCAAAGAGCAGAGGTGGGCTGTGTCAAGGTTATGGAAGGGAGGTACAGATTTTACTAAGCTTGGTAGTTAGTCCTACTTTTCTTTGTAATGTTCTTAAGTACTATTTAACAATAACCCTATAATTATAGGTAGAAATGGAAGCTGGTTTGTATTTAAAATAAGGAAATTGAGGCTGAAGAAATTAACTCATTCAAGGTGTCACAGTTTGTTAGGGTAAAACGTTGACTAGAGGCCAAGTCTCCATCCCAACGTCCTTTCTTTTGTTTCAAATACCAGTGTTTAAAACAAGAAAAAACACAGTATGTGAATTTTTGTTTGCATCTTCCAGATTAAGATACTTAGAGCAGCAGTTTGGTATCTTTTGTAATCGGATATTCTGCAAAGTCCTAACTTAGAAATTAGATGGTCAGATGTAGTTCCATGTTAATGCTAGTCAGTTCTTATAAGAAAAATTGTAAATCAGTTTATAAGCTGAGGATTACTATGCTGACCGATAATAGAGAACTATGTTAACTAAATGTAGCCATATAAATCATGTCTGTCATTTCTTTGTTAATCCTTAGGGTATTCATATTCCATTCTTCCAAGTTTAGTAAACATTTCAGTATTACAAGAAAACTTTTCTCCTTTGATGGCTTATTTGCGATTTCTCAGCTACTGTATTTTTAAACATAATATCCTCGTGCTAGAAATATTACTGTTAAAATTTCAGTGAGTACAATCCATACTGTACTATCTTATCCCCATAGTTATAGAGAATTTCATAATTAAGAATATATATAGTCTAAAGATCCAAGAGACTGAGTTTTAAATGTTTTTTTTTTTAAAGATTTATTTATTTGTGCATACAGAACTGGGATACAGGCCAGAGGTGCAGGGGCGGTGAGAGGCTTCGCCAGACAGAGTGGGGAGCAGAACAGGCCGACTGAGAAGTGCACTGCTGAGGGGAGCAGCGGGCGGGTCAGGAGAGGTCTGCCACGCCATGTGGTCACCTCCCGGGCAGGCGGGGATCGAACTCATGCAAAGGTGGCTTCCGCCCCTTAGTGCTGACTTTAACCCGCTGCGCCACCAGGGAGGGCCCTGAGTTTTAAATTTTTATAAAAATTCTTTATTGTGGCTATGTGGTGTGTTGCGGGGGGGAGTTGTTTTGTTTGTTTGTTTTGCTAATACTTGTAGATAAGAATGATTGTAATAAGATCTTATGATAAAGAAACAACTTAGCACTTGCAAGCACTACAAAACTTCTACCCATCTTTAATTAGTAACAGAGATGTCAAGGTAATAGGATTATTAAGCAACATTTGGTATTGGAAATTTGTGAACAGATCTTTATGTAAGGAAAACAGGAACTCCTAACTGGGTAATTTGATGTTACTTTTAATTGATGGAGGGCTGGATTGTGTTTTTATATAAGGCTTACTCATTTTCCTATCTGAGTTTTAAGAAGGGTCTGAAGTGATCCTTATTTTCTATACCCTTGAGATGGAGAATAATTTTAAGAAGTCTCTTCCTTTCCAAGTAGTGTCATTGCTAATATTCAGGTACACCTTATGTTGGAAGAATATTGAGTCCTTGAATCTTGACATGATCCGTCAGCCAGTAGTTTATGTTCTTTTGATAACACATAAGAAGTACATGTTAAGTTGTCCTGAGTGATTATCTACATGTTAACTTTACTAGGAATGAAGTTGGCTTCCTGCAAAGTTCTTTGAAGACTGGTTTAGGCCAGTGCTTAAGGGATCCATTCTCACCAACAGTAAAGATTAGATCTTAGCGCCTCGTAACCTACCAAGGGAAGTATAGTAGTTTCACATGCAGCTGGTAGGGCCAGTCTCCATACCATAACACTGCAACTGCCAGACTTTAACCTAGACTTCACTGAGACTGGAGAGGGAAGTGGGACTTACACCCACCCATGAACACTCATCAGGTTATAGTCAAGGTTTTGATTTGTGGCCCCAAATAATATCAGAGGAAAACAGGTTTTCCTTAATTATATAACAAAAAATCTCCTCAGTGACAATCTTTATTCTCTGTCCTAGATTCTGATGCCCAGCCTCGTCAGAACCAGTGTGCTACTCCAGAGTGTGATAGGGAACAGGGTACCTGTGTTACTGCTACTTTTTCCAACTCTAGTTTTTCCTTCACTAGGTAGTATTTTGCAGGACTAATGTGTATGCTTCTTGACCATTAGGCCTTGTTTACATCCCAAACTAGAAACAGAAGTTCTGTTTTGAAATCATTTATTAATAATAGCTTCTTAAGATAAGAAATAATGGCCGAATGAAATGTATACCTACAAGGATATTGTCTGCTAAGGTAATAGAAATAAGTCCAGTAGTCTCTTGAGGGTTTGAAGTGTTAGAGATTTCTATCACCAGTTCCATTTTAGGCATAGTATGGTTGCAGAGTATAACAGCTACCATCAGTTTGGATATCATAACATTATTAAAACTTTTTCACATGCCTTTTACCCAACTGTTTATTCAGTGATTTTTTCACGCATCTAACACTCATAGACAACAAATACAAAAAATATAAGCATTTCAACTAGTGTTAATACTGTGAAAAAGTGTTTATATTTAAATCAAAGGTGTTTAAAAATATTATTTTCACACTTCTTTATCTTCATAGTTTAGGATTAGAAAGACATTTTTAAACACTAGGGCAAAACATACACAGTAAGATTTGTATGCCTTGTTATTATATTTTTATGGAAATATGATATTATAGAAGTGATAATATAACAGTATTCATATCTTTTAATCTTTTTTTTTTTTTTTGAGGAAATATTGTTTAACATCATTGTGTTTCAGACATACAGGATTTCCCCTTCAATTGTTGTTATTACTAACCACATCCACAGTTCATCCCCTTAGTTCATTGTGTTTCTACTTTGTTCTTGTCCCACCCTTTAACTCTTTCCTACGGGAGCCTCAGTTATATACTCAAATTTCCAGAATTTGTGTTAGATTGAATTTATCTGACCTTTTCTCCAGTTTTCCCATATTCTACATAAGGGGATATATATTTGTTTATATTAAAAGATTTGGTAAAGCTCATTTTGTCCTAGGCTTTTTTCCTTTTTTTTTTTTTTTATGTATACTTATTACTGTTTTATTTTTCTTGCTTAAAATTCGTCATTTCAGGTTTTCTATTTCCTCCCTTTTTAGTCTTGGATTTCCTTTTATTTTAATAATTTGTCCATCTAGTAAATGTGACTCATCTTATTGGCATACAAATGTGTATGATAATCTTTTATAATCTTTTCATAGTAGCTAAGATACTCATTGTAACAATTTCTCCTTTCTTATACTATATATTTAAGTTTTCTCCCTTTCTTTTTGAGCCTAACTAGAGATTTGTCTGACTTGTTTATTTTTTCAAAGAACCAGTTTTTGGTTTCATTGATCTTTGTCACTGTCTTTGATTTCTGTTTCATTTATTTCTGCTTTAATGTTTATCATTTCCTTTCTTCTACTGGCTTTTGGTTTTATTATTTTTCTAGGTCCTTAAGGTAAGAGATAAGATTACTTATTTAAGGTCTTACTTGTTTCTTGATGTGGTCCTGTGTTGTTTACTACCTTCTTAGTACCTAGAACTGAGAATGTAGCTTTTGCTATGTGCCATAAGTTCTAAGGTTGTGTGTCCTAATTGTCATTTGTTTTATAGGTGTTTTTTAACTCTTATTTGATTTTTCATTAGCCAAATAGTCATTCAGTCTCCACATATTAGAATTTAGGTGTTGTTTTTTTTCATGCATTTAAATTTTTTCATGCTTTCTTTATGTTGTTGCTTTCTAGTTTTGATATGGTACCTTTATAGTTAGAGAGGATACCTGGTATAATTTAAATTCTCATAAATTTGCTGACACCTGGCTTTTGATCTAACATGTGGTCAGTTCTGAAGAATGTCAGAAAAAGGTATATTCCAATTTTGGGGGGTCCATTGTCTTATAAATGTCCCCTACACCCATGTGTTTAATGTGTCTAATACTTTATTCAAGGCTATTGTATCCTCATTTGTTTTCTGTTTGGTTGATCTGTCTGTTGATGAAAGGGGGTGTTGAATTCCCTTGCCACAAATGTGTCTTCCCAATGTTCATTCTCAGATTTACTAATACCTGTCTTATATATTTTGATATTCTTTAGTTTGTTGCATATATATTGATGAGTATAATTATGTCTAACTGATATGTTGTTCACTTAATCATTATATAATATACATCCTTGTTTCTTATTACTTTTTCTAGATGGAAAACTGTTTTTTCAGATCAAAGTCAGGCTGCCCCTGTCTTCATTTAGGAAATCGGTTCTTTACCAACCCTTTTTTCTAAACCATTCAGTTTATTTTACAAACAAGGAAACAAAAGAGCTTACTGTATCCACTAGTGGCCAGCTTTCTCACCCAGATAGCATCAGTGATGGTCACCACCAGTTACCAGGAGTGCTAGATAGCACTTGCCAGTAGTGATGGTCACTACTGGTCCCTCAGAGGTAGTGTCAGAGACACCTGTATTAACAGCTCTTTGTTGGGTTATCTCAATGACAAACAGGACCAGAGGACCAATCTCTGATTGTGGTCTTAGGCTTTTCTTCTCTCCTTGGAGATTAGCTACTAGACGCTTCTTTTCTTCTTTCTTTAGAGTCCAGGAATGGATGCTGGCATCGTCTGTCCTCAGCTTCCTCCCACCCTGGCTTATATCCTCTCATTAGACCATTTTTCAATCCTATGATTGATTGGCTCATCTAGCACCATTCATAGCTTGCACTTGTTTGGACCATTCTATGATCCAGGAAGTTAGTAGCTTGTTACATAAAAGGTCTCTGAGGAGCAACTGCCACAACTGCTTTTCGTGAAACATCAGGGTGAAAGAACACCAGTTACTACTGGTTCCCACTGCTGAGGTGGCTGAGTTCTAGTAACGTACTTAGGAAATTGCTTCCTTTTCCAGGGTTAGGAAATTTTCTCTATTATTCCTTTAGGCAGTTTCTGTTTCCTTCTCTTTCTTAACATGCTGGAATACCCAGTATTATATTGCTTTCCTCATGTCATCAGATAATTCTTAGTTTCTCCCTTCCTTCTTCTACCTGCTTTCTTTATGAATTATCATCTTCATTGTTATTTTAATCATCCTGCTATTGGATGTTTAGCTATTATACTTCCATAGCTTTCTCCAGAAGGTTTTATTTGCACTGTGGATCTTCCTACATCCTGCATCTCCATTATTTTCTACTTTGAAGCTTCGATTTTGATCTTCTGTTTGCTACTTTTATTTCTCAGGATATTCATTTGTTTTTTGAATTTTTTATATAGCTTTCATTAGTTTTTCTCTGTTTTCTTCCACTTATTTGAATTTCTTTATCAGAGCAATTTTGACTTCTATAACTAGCTTTTACATATCTTTGTGGATGACTTCTGGAGATTTGTTCTCATTCTGTGGCATATCATTCCCTTGAGGACTCAGGTTAATATTTCTTCAGTGTTTTGCTATGTTTTTTTTGTTTTTTGTTTTTTTTTTTTTTGGCTCCTCATTATTTACTTTCTGAATATTAAGGGTATAGCTTGTCTACTTTTACAGAAGAAACATTGTGTGGAAGGGAGAAATAGTCTATAGGGGTTTCTAATGAATGATATCAAGGTTCCAGAGCCTATACATGGACTTTGCTCATGCCTTTGTCAACCCTGCTAGTCTTCCTTTCTGAGCTTCAGGCCTGTCTGCTGTCTGTGGGCTGGGCCATTGGTGCAGCCCTGGCACCTATGAATGCAACTTCACTATATCCAGTTGGTCCCCCTGTCCTCCCATTCTCAGGAAATCAGTGGCACAGATCACACCTTTCTGAGCTTTATCTGCCCCATCTCTCTGGCTGACCACTGTACTCTCACCTCAATCCCCGTGACCAAATATATAGCAATCAACTTTGCTCTCTCTGGGAGTGGGTATGAACTGCTCTGGCAGTTCTCACTTCCCACACTTACTCTTTTATTTCCCAAAGTTAAACTCTACAATTTTAATATATTTTAGTATTTTTTTTTCCCATCTTAATTTTAGGTCTTCAAACATGAACTAGCTTACTTATTGACTGGAATTCTTGGAGCAGCAATAGATTATTGGATCTTCCTTGGTCTCAAGATGGGTAGAAATGTGATGCGTCACATGTCTGATGATTTAGGAAGCTATGTTTCCCTTTCATGTGATGGTAAGTTTATCTTATGTTTTTCTTAGACCTATTCATAGAAAATAGTTTTGAATTTCATATAATGTATATTTATATGAAGCTTTCTTTAAAATAGTTACAGATATACATATAGATACACACATATATACTCAAGTGTTTGTACACACACACATATAGATAATAAAAGAGGTAAGTAAAAATTACCCAAAATAAATGTTCTCTTGCAGTTAATCACTATTAAGCTTTTAATATATTTCCTTTTAGTATTTCTAAGCATTTTAACTTTATATGTGACTATTTTCTTCTCAGTATTACATGGTCTACAACCATACACATAGACATCAGTTATTTAAAGTCATTATTTTGATGATTTTATGAAAACCTAATTTTATATCATGGTATAAAGAACACCTGAAAATAAATTAATATATATTTATATGTAATGTTATGTTTTCTTTATTCCTGCAACTAAAAATTATTAAACTACCCTATGCTAGAAAACATTTAACTAGACATTAAAAATTATTCTTTTTGTTTGAGAGATGCATTTGCTTTTTGTTATATGGTATTTGCTACATGGTAACAACTATTTTCAGTACCTTTAGTACTTCCACTTATTTAGTAGGAAGCATTATCTGTCTCTAATCTTATCTGTACTGTATGAACAGTTATTTCTTGTTCAATGTCTTTTGAGTTAATATTTAATGGTATTAAAAATGAAACTTTGAAACAGAATACTTATGTTATAAAGCCACTTGCATTAACTTGGGCTATATCACTATTTAAAGTATTTCCCTTATGTTCCTGTTGCTGTATAATTTCTCTTATTGTAACATAAAAAGATGCTACTATTTCTTTTCTATTAAGTTTGGTGATTTAATAATGAGCCTGAGTGAAGCAAATAGAAGTAATTTATATGTATAATTTTCTCACTCTTCCTCCTCCTCCACTCATTATCTCCTTTAATTTTACTGTTTAATACCTCGAAAATAAGTTGGAGTAGGCATATCATTTAAACAGTATGATAACAGAACTCATTTTCATGTGCCCCCTTATGAAAGGTTCTACCTAATTCCTTTTGATGCTCTTTCTCTCTCTTCCCCACCTTCCCACCTCTTTTTCCTCTCTCTGTAGTCCTGAATTCATAAAATGAAACTATTTAAATCAGGTGAGCCTTTTTTTTTTTTAAAGATTTACTTATTTATTCATACAGACCTGGGGTACAGGCCAGAGATGTGGAGGGTAAGAGAATTCACCAGGGACAGAGTGGGGAGCAGAATAGGCAGATCAACTAAGTACACTGCTGAGGGGAGCAGCGGAGTGGGCGGGTCAGGAGAGGTCTGCCACACCACGTGGAACTCCTCCGGGGTAGGCGGAAATCGAACTCATGCAGAAGTGGCTTAAGCTTCTTTTGCAGTGCATTAACCCGCTGCGCCACCAGGGAAGGCCCTCAGGTGAGCTTTTTTTGTGTGGCTCTGTAGTATAAAAAAAAAATCATTTTCTGAACTTAAAATTATTATAGACTGCCAAGTATTTTGTTTTATTACATACAGATGCATTTCAGTGTATCTTTGTTTTATTTAAAATAGCAAGTTATTGAATATGCTATCAGTCACTTTAATACTTTGAAGAAAGATTCCAGAATAGAAATCTAGGTTATAACTGGGTTCAGGATTTATTCCATGATACCCTCTGCAAGAAAGGTCTCTTTTCACGCTACTGAAGTTAGAAGATTTTTATCTTAAAGCATTTTCTCTCCTTTATTTTTCTTTTTCTTTGAGCTGAGGGGTGATTACTGTTCCTTTTATGGAGTGGCTGTCCTTTACATGACTTTTTAACATTTCTTGGTGCAAATTCAATCTTCCCTCAGAACCCTTATCATTTCTCTCCTACCATTTCTAATAGGTAGGTTTTTTTGTTTGTTTTTTCCTGCTTTAGAAATAGCAGGATTCTGCCATTATTTGCTAGCGTGAGAACTAAAAATTCAGTTGAAGGATTCTCTGTTTTCCTTCCATATTGAAATCTCTTTGAGTTTGGGAAAACAAGATAGCATTTAGCAGTGGTTTTAGAATCTGTTTCTAATAGTTTTCTATATTCATTGGTTACCTTAAGGCAGATAAAACTTATTTTGTAGGACAGTCAAACACATGTAATAATGAACCTTGCATTTATGTTAATACATAACATTAACTAGAAGTTATATATCAGCTTCAGTCTTTCTTTAGTCATATTCTGAATTTTCATTCACTTTAAAGCTAAGAATCACATCATTTAGTTACTCTATTTTCTTTATTTATTTATGCATACATGAACTGGGTTATAGGTCAGAGGTACAGAGTGTGAGAGGATTCCCTAGAGACAGTGAGGAGCAGAACAGGCAGATCTACTGTAATACACTGCTGAGGGGAACAGCGTGAGAGACTGGAGAGGTTTGCTGCACAGTATGGATCAGCTCCCTGGCCTGACTTCAAATTCATTCTGTGGTAGCTTGCTATAGTTTGATATACTTTAACCCCTACATTACCAGGGAGGCCCACGGTTACTCCATTTTCACATTATAAGTTTAAACAAATTTGAGTCCATGATTGACTTAAGCTAAAACAAAATTCTAATGTTACCATTATAATCTTGATGACAGACTGAGGGGTTACAGGATTTTTGTTTGTTCACTAATATTTAAAACTATGTGACGATGCTAATTACATCTTATATATGGTCATATATTTAACTGTATTTATAATATAGCTAACTATAGCTAGTTAAATGTGTTGATTATATCTGTTGACGAGTGTTTTTAAGCCTTTCTTTACCCTTCTCAATTCATATACACAATTGGTTTCTTAGTTTTCCAGTTAGGCTATTAGGCAGATTTTTTTTTTAATTTTATATCTATTTTTATAAGTGGTTCAAAATATATATCCACCTAACATTTTGGCTGTTGATATAACTAGATGTTGACCTTTCTCAGGAAACAGAAATTAAGTGAACAAATTACCTTTAAGTAAGCAGCAGTTTTTCTGCAGCTATGTATAAGATTGATATGTGTATTGTAGAGCTTGTAGAAGTAGACACTTAGCCATACTAGTCAACAAGGTGTTTTAATGTCTTTATGTCATTATTTTGATATTTTAGTGAGCAATTCTTTTTCATTTTGTACATTTTTTTTTCCATCTCAATTGTAATCCCCGCGGGTTTCCCATCACCATGTCACCCGTGTGCCATCACCATAATCCCGTGCACTT
>NW_004567108.1:23576657-23650938 GCF_000260355.1 Condylura cristata | reverse complement strand
CTGTCTGTTTTTTTGTAATGTCTCTTTTGCTGTACAGAAGCAATGAGCAATTCTTTTACTGTGTGGTTACTCCCTTTTTAATTTCTTAAGCCTTTATTTATTCTGCTCAGCTACTATGTTTTGCTTTCTCTTAGTACAGATATTTTAAAAGTATAAAATTAATACTGTGAGATTACTCAAATTCAGATTTTTATTTAATAAATTATTATTTTTTAATTGGTAGGAAATTTTCCTTTTACCCCTTTCTATTTTTTAAATCAGGTGATCTGTAATTTCTGTTTTATGTCTGATTACATGTATTAGTTTAAAGAAGGGATGAACAAACTTTTTGTAAAATACCAGGTAATAAATATTTTGGCTTTACAGTCTCCACATACTCTGTCCAAACCACTCAATTCTATGATTATAGTAAGAAAAATACTCATACACAGTACATAAAGGTATATGTGTTCCCATTATACTTTATTCATTAAAATATTAATACAATTTTATGGGGGTGTAGTGGGGAATGGGATTAAAACAGTGAGGGGAGGGAAATGCACTGGGCTATGGTGATGGCACACAGGTTATTTGGTAATGGGAAGCCTATGAGGATTACAACTGAGATGAAAAAATGCACAAAATGATGAAAAAATAAACTATTGTATTATTCATTAAAAATATATTAATACATGCTTTGCCAATACGAACTTAAGTTTTATTCCAGTTTTTCAGTGAAAAAGAGAATGTGTCATCAAAATCTACTATAATTTTTTTAGTATTATCTTACATTTTTAAAGAAAATTAATAAAACCTCTATTTCCCTTCCCAGGCTACCTCATTATAAATAGTTGCTCCAAACCTTAATTTGCTTAAAAAAAAAAAAGAGAGAGAGAGAGAGATTGCTATATTAATCTCTCGCCATGCTTCAAGCCTCTTCCATAATGATAATTTTTTATAATTTTATGAACTGTCTCAGTCAAAATGTTTCTATTCCCTTCAGTCAAAAAATTTTTGTTGGCACTCTATTAGGCATTGAGCTAATACTTTGTATAAATAGTGGGCTAGTGAAACAAAACATAGCCTTTTCTTTTTTGGAGCATTCAGTAGGAGAGCAGGCTATAATTAATTAATGTAAATACATCATTTACAAATGCGAAAGCTCCATACAATAAAAACTAGATATTTAGATGGTGAACTTAGTGTTTATTTTGTGATCATGGCAAGCAGAACCTGAAGGCTAATAGGGATTTGACAATCAGGAAAGAGTGCTTAGGCATAAGAAACATCTACATGAACTATGGGATAGGAAAGAGCTGGGTGTCTTTGACATGTCCTGGAATCTCATAACTGGCAAGCAGCAAGGAGAAGTGTGGCCAGCACAAAACTAAAGAGGAGTAGAGAAGCTTATGTGGGAACTTCTAAGCCATGATATGATAAGGTGTTGGAAGGCATTTTACCAGGGGAGTAGCATGATCTTCTATCGCATACTGTAAAAAGTTTCACCCTTGTTTGGCTCTCTGGAGTTATTGTTGTCTGCCTTCATTCATTTATTTGTTAATTCATCTATCAAATATTAAATGTTCTGTGCAAATTAATGACCTTATAAGTTAGAAAACTACAGAAATGATCATGTCCTAATGATCTTCAGTCTGGGGCCCAAGTTTCTCTTCTCTTGTTCATCTATTATTTATCATTCCCTTTGAATCTACTACCTAGTAATATGTGAATCCACTATAGTTTTTATTTCCAATTATTCTAGATGAATAACTCTATTTAAAAGTTCCAAATCAACTCAAGACCCATCACTGCAAATTAAATACATGTGTGCCCATTTAAAAACAAATTAAATACACCAATTAAAAATAGAGATTGTCAGAGTGAATCAAAACACAAGACTCAACTATATGTTTATCACAAAATCCCTATTTTGAATATAAAGACACAATAGATTGAAAGTTAAGTGATAAAGAAAAATGTACCATGCTATCAAATATAACACTACACACTAGTCAAAAGAAAACTTTTATTAATGTCTAACAGAGCAATTTTCAGAGCAAGGAAGATTATCAGTGTTAGAGAAAGAATTTACATAATGATAGAGGGGTCAATCCCCCCAAGAAAATAAATAAAAATAATTAATATATAAGCTTAGTTTCTTAAGTTGCTTTTCAAAAATCTCAAATCTTATAGCTGAGTCATAGTTATTCCAGCTTGCTAGACCTCTTAATGTTTGAGGAGCAAACAAAAATTTTAATGAGAAAAATAAAGCATTACCCAAGACTCAAATTATTTCTGGAAATGAATTTTTTTTTATGTCCACTGCTCTTTATTGATCTTTCAGACTATTAATATTTGAGAATTTAGAGTTTATATTATAGAACAGTAATATGGTACATATACCACATATTGTTATTATCACCAGTAACGTGTTGTCAATCTGAAGTTATGTACAAACATTCACAGTAAAGGGAAACAAGAATAGTTTTCTAACAGTTCGTTTGGTCAATAAATTAAGTGTGAAAATACATCTATATATACATTGAGTATTTATCACCACTGTTTTCCAAAGGCACAGCCCTATTGTGAAATCTTTAATACTAATTACAAAGTATAGTAATAGATAAAATCCCGTGTCTGTCTAAGCATATGAATATGTATATTTTTAAGATTTTTTTTTTAAATGATAAGAAGTAATGTTTTTCAAATGAAAGAACATGTGCCATAAACACATTTCTCTTGATGGCAAGGATTAGGAATATAATTTTGGGGTATTAACATTATGTGGGTGAATCTTACTGATATGGAAATAAATCATAATTTGAATCAATAAAATCCACAGAAGAAATAGGCTATATTAAGTAATTTTGTGGAGTGTAACCATAGTTATATTTACATCTCTTGTTTTCTACAGACTTTTCTTCAAAGGAATTAGAAATTTTCATTTGTTCCTTTTCCTCCTCTTGGCTCCAAATGTTTGTTGCAGAGGCAATCTTTAAAAAGTTGTGTTTGCAGAGTTCCATCAGTATTTCTTCTGAGCCACTCTCTCTTCAGAAAATGGTAAACACCACTCTACTTCTTTTAATTTCCAAGAAGTTTGTTCATAAATTCAGTTATAAAATACTCTGTTATTTGGACAGAACATAACAGTTTGTAAACGATTCATATTTTATGTGTCAAAATATTATACTTGAAAAATAGGCTAACTACTGAATAGAAATGTAAATTACTAATTTGATTAATTACAGGTTGATAACCAGGAAAGAATATAAGAACTATTGTTTCCTAGCCAAATACCATAGTACATAAAATTATTATTTTGAAAGATAGCGATCCAAAATAATTATTCATACTATTTAGATATTTAAAAAGAAAAATTCATAAATATACTTATCCACACACATATATATGTAAGGTGAATTGGATTCTAAATTTTCCAGTTTTATCTATTTCTAGTTATTATTAATATTTAATATTGCCAGCAATTTCTTCAGCAAATGAGAAATATGCTTATTAATTGTCAGTATGAATAAATTCTGTTTTGTAAAAATCCTTTAGTGATTTGTGCACTTTGTATTCCATTTATTCCTAACTTGCTTTCTATTAAAGAAATGCTTTTCCCAAAAGGGGAAATCACAGAATACCAGTTGTATATAAGTCATAAATATTGAACATATACAAAATATTAAACATATCAAGGTGGACATAGACTAAACAAAATAGCTTTTCTAAATGAGCATCAAAATTGAATTAGAAAAAATGATTATTTTTTCTTCTGTGCATATTATATTAACTTATTTTAGCAAGTTTAAGTGATACTGAGTGGCAAAAAGGTGATAAGCTGAAGAAAATATAACCAAACTGAATGGTGAAATAAATCAAGTAATCATTTTAACTGCTTTTCCAGTCCTTTTTCCTTTTTTTTTTTAGTGAGGTAATTTGGTTACAATGTATATTTGATTCAGAGTTATAGGTTCATACTTCTTCAGATGTATGTCACCACACCACACCACACCATCCCAAACACCAAGGAACTCATAATCCATTGGGTTCCTTCCCTCCCACCTTTGTTCTCTACCTTCTTCTATCCCTCTGGTAACTGAGAAAACAATGTAATATTATTTTGCAACAGGTTTATTCCTATTTGCCAGCTTTGGGGAAAACTGGTGTATATGGTATTGGAAAAATGCAAATACCAAAGAAAACAGGACAGCGGCCTTGCCTTGAATCTCAGAGGGCCTTACTGATGCTGAATGGTGCAAAACAGAAACAATTTGAAGGACTGCCAGACTTACCGTAAGTCATGTTTGTATAGCAACTGTGCCTTGTTTTAGAGTCTTTCTGACACATTTCTTGAATGTTATAGTTACCTGTAATGTCTGAATTATATTGATTAGTAGAAAACTCTGATTAGATCAATTAATATATATGACTAACATTATGATTTTGTTAAATTCAAGGTATGCTTTCTACATATTATTACTTTACAAAAAAAAAAAAAAAACCACTGTTCATCAAATTATTGTGCCACATAATTTTGAGCCTGTGACATAATTTACAACTTACATATAGCAAAGATGGGATTTCAAAATGCATGGTGAAGTGAGTTACTCTGAGTTGTAACAGTCTCTTCCCTCCTAATGAAAAACCTCTTCTGAAAGCATGTTATACAAAACTCAGAAATTCTGAAATGTTTTTAGGAATAATAGGACCAGAATATGAAAATAACAATGAAATAAGAATCTACATTATGATCTTAGCTTTTGCTTTATTCTGTTTGCCAAATGTGGTTTGTATCTTCTTTCTCATTATCTGACAATTCATTCATAAACTTTTCAGAGGGTAGCTGGGCATGTGTGGTTCATAAAATGAAATTAATACATTGAAATTTGTTTCCCTATACTTGAAATAAATTTACAAATATAGACCACAGAAAAGATTTCAGTGAATTAGGGGATTTAAATTAAAAGAAGTCTATTTTTTTTTTTTTAAATGCTTGCCTTCTAATGTATGCTGCCATGCGTTGGTGGAATACTAGCTTTCATTATTTCTTACTGTATTTTCAGAGAGCTGAACCTGGCTAAATGTTCCTCATCATTTAAAAGACTGAAAAAGAAGTCAGAAGGAGAATTGTCATATTCCAAAGAAAATTGTCCCTCTTTAGTGACAAAGATGAATTTTCACAAGACTAATCTAAAAGGTATTCCAAATATCTGAGTTAATTTATGGTATGAACTTTTCATTGTCTTAGTATTTACAAGTTTTCACTCTGATCCTAATGAATATTTTGAACTTAAATGTGGGACTAGGTTTAGGAAATACTTTACTGAATAACATTTTTGAACTGCCATTTATACAAAGAAAGTGATCATATAATAACCAGTATAATAGAGTATTTCTCCCTTTCATTCCTCCATTCCCTCTCCACTCTATATGTTAAACATAGTGTAGTTGTAAAGAGTTCATTCCAGACTTGCCCGCCTTACTTTTCTATTCCACCTCTACCTGTGCTTCTTATATCAGTGTCTTCTGATTTGAAAGTATAATTCAGTCTTCCTCTCTTTCAGTCCTAGACATTTTGTGAACAAAGAATGAGGAGTAGGCTATGTTACATAGCTGTGTTAAGCATATGGACTCTTTTCTTCCAGGCATTGAGCCCAGACTATGAAATGTGTTTGGCTTTTGGTTCTGACTATACTGGAACCTAAGTACCCAGAGGATGGAGAAACAACAAGAGCATTGTAATATGACTCTCTGGTACCTATTTCACGAAGGCATATTTTAGCTCAAAAATATTACTTACTTTTTCAAGAGCCTGTGCCCCACCAAAGTAAATTGCAGTCTCTTGTTAATGAGCTCAATCACATTGTAATACAGATATCATTGTGACACTGGAGAACAGTAACAGTGAAGCTTTTTATTAATTTTTCAACCTAAGTTCATAATTGAATATCACAAATTAAAAATAACTGCCCATTTGGCTCAAAATGTAAAAAAAAAAAAAAAGTGTTAAATGAGAACACATATTTAACTTTACAAAACAATGTCATTTTTCTTTGTTTATTGTATCATAAAGTAAGATAAATATAATGACTTTGGTCTTAACAGTAGGAGGAACTAAAAGGAAGGAAGAAAATTGAGAAATAGTAGAGAAAAGCTTAAAAAGGTTTTCGATGCATGTAAAAGAAATATTTTGGTAGAAGTTAAAGATAATTTGTAAAACTGAACACTGTAAAATGTGCTACTTACAGCAAAAAGTATTTAGTACTTCATTTGTTTCTTAGCAATACATTTTGTTTTTTTAAATTCTCTTACATCAAGCAAGAGTTACCTTAATAATCTTGGTTGCAACAGAGATGGATATAGACAGTTTTAGCCAATAGACATTAATTTCATCTCTCCTAGAAAAAAACTTTGACATTCTATTTGTCACTCTTATTCAGCTTTAAATGGTACTAGGGATTTTTTTTCTGTGGTGTGTGTGTGTGTTTATATTAAGATTCCCCCATTTCTCCATCTCTATACTGCTGTAGCCAAGCCAGACAGCCTATTGAGAAGCAGCAAACCATCTGTTAATGGATTTGAAGTTCTGAATTATACTTGAGTGTGTAGAGGCACTCGTGCTTAGCCAGAAACATTCATTTGAATTAAGCTATAAATGCTGTATAAAAAAGAGCCCTACATTTAACATAGGTTCATGAATAAATTTAAGAGAGGGCAATTGCACTCTAAACTTTTATTACTGCAAAACCTAGTATTTTTGGTGTTCCTCTGATCATTTGGGGGTTTTATAGCAGGAATGAAGCTTTAAACCTTGAACTAGAGGGAGACAATGCCTGTGTTAAACGTTTTGCAGTAGAATTTCATTGCTGAATTGCTGATAGAACAGAAGCTCTATGATTTGGTGGGGTTCCTTCCCCCTCGCTTTTTTTTTTTTGTTTTGTTTTGTTTTCCAAAGTGAGAAATGTTTAAAGCGACTCAGAAGGAAAACTCAGTAAATAATTTTCTGGCATGTGACCACATCTCCTAGTTCATGCCCTTTGATTATTTTCTTTAGTTGATATCTTGTCTTTTCTGGAATAATCTATTAATTTTTTATGGCAGGAGAAACAGCCCTCCATAGAGCTTGCATAAATAACCAAGTGGAGAAATTGATTCTTCTTCTCTCTTTGCCTGGAATAGACATCAATGTTAAAGGTAAGTTGTAAATCTCTGTGGTCTAATACAGTGTCTTTGTATTTGTGATATTAAATAGTTTTATGTCAACATTAAGAAAAATCATTTAAGTATATTTACCTAACAAATCTTTAAAATATTGCCAGCAACAAAACCAAGAAATTTGTCATATATTGATCTATAGTTCAGAAATGTTTATTTTGGTTTCTATATTTTGATCAGACCCCAACATCAATATTTTAAATTATCTTTAATTTTCAATTAGAAATATTATTACTTCCTGCTCATTTTTATCAGTGCTTTCCGATTGTAAGTAAGGCAACTAGAAGGTCATTCTAGTAAGGGGAGTAGAATATCAATACTTCACTACCAAGTCCTACTTTTGCTGTTTTAAAACTTGCCTTGATTTCTAATTTAGACAATGCTGGCTGGACGCCTTTGCATGAAGCCTGTAACTATGGCAACACAGTGTGTGTCCAGGAAATTTTGCAGCGTTGTCCAGAGGTAGATCTGCTCACTCAAGTGGACGGGGTGACTCCTTTGCATGATGCACTGTCAAACGGACACGTAGAAATTGGCAAGCTGCTACTTCAGCATGGGGGTGAGTGCATTTATGCTAAGTGGTTTTGATAAATTATCCAGTTTTTTGATAAATCTCTCAAAGATAGAAAGTATTTCATACTTAAGATTTGTAAGAAAAGATACCTTTATTTCATATTAATGATAAAGTAAAAATTAAAAAATCTAGAATGTAAGTATCTTTTACTAGTAAGAGTAAATAGGTCTTCATAGTTTTTATTTATTGTATTAGTAAGTTTATTTAGGCTTGTATTTTAAAGTGTGTTTTGAATTGACTATGTTGATTTTAAATATTAATCTTTTTCTTAGTGTATAATGCCTTTGTGGATCAGCTATTTCTGATGTTTATTAGTCAATGAATGTAAATGTTCAATTGTGATTAGTTGGATTTTTCATTCTTGTTTCATTTCCTATGTGAAAGGAACTAGATTAATCTTTCTTTATATGAGTCATTTCTTTATAGACTATAAAGAAGATATCCTAGAATATTTTTCCTTCATTCACATTTTGCAGTCAATTAAATTAAAGTAGGAGGATTTTTAAATGATGGTAGCTGTTGTGCGGGGGTTTTGTGATGGAGGTAACTTGAGCTTCATATTCATCTACCAATTTTTCTGCTGAATTTTAATCTCTGCTTTCAGAGTCCCCTTCAGTGATAACTCGTGCTATATCAATTAAATAATACATATTTTACATCACAGTGTCAAAATTGATTAATGTTTTAAAAAGAAAAACAAAGGAAAAGTGATGACTAGCTTCTAATGCAGAAATAAAGATGTGTGTAAATTTCCTATCACTTTTATTTGTGCTAATTTTAGCTTGGAATTTAAAATTATTTTCTCATTAAAGTTGTTTGATTCTGCATGATAGATGATAAAAAGCATATTTTCTTTAGATGTCTTTTAACTCTGTGCGTGTGTGTGTGGGTGTGTGTGTGTGTGTGTAAGGCTGTATTAACATGTTAGTTTAAGGCTTTTGGTTATTTATAGTCTTCTCCTGCCCCCTAAAGGCCTTAGCGTGTCTATTTTGCTAACACAATTTCATAATCAATATGCTTTTCAGTTCTTGTTAAACTATTGTTCATAAACCATAATGTTTTGGTTTTTTGGTGTTTTATTTTTCTACTCATTTATGTTTCTGACATTCTAAGCCATTAATTTGACCTTGCTTCAAATGGTTGAAGTGATGTAAGAACCATTTTTGTATTAAGCACAACTCTTTAATAGAGAATGGCGTGGTAGCAATGTATGTGACTTTTTCTAGGACCCTGGGTGAAGAACAGTAAATAAACAAATTCCTTACTCTAAAAGAAGAAATCTGCCTTTATTTGGATTTGTCAAGGTCTGCTGGCAGTAATAAAAACTTAACTTTGCTTTAGTCATATTCTGGATTTGGTTAAATGGTTTAAACTTCATTGTAGTAACTGCAGCAACATTATCTCTTTATTGGGAGTCACTCAGCTTTTGAGAATGGTGATTTAAAGAATTTGTGTCTGTCTCTAAAATCTCTTTTTACTATTGGTATCTTGTGTGCATGATTTTATTTAATTTTATTTATTTTTTTTTGGACAGGAGTAACATTTTCAGTTTTTCTAAAATATCAGCACAATGAAAAGGAACCTTTTTGATTTATAACTATCTTTTGTCCATAAATTAAAATCATTTATCATTAATGGTTAATCTTTTTTATTAAATACATTTTATATCTAGGCCCTACATATATCTAATCAGAATTATCATTGAGAGTTTTAGCAGCTATAATCTACTCTCACTCTCTGACAATATGATCTATGTTATACGATAGAGCCTTCTGATTATGTATGTCATTTAGGACTAAGCTCTTTATATTCTTAGTAGCGTTTTATAGCAAAATATTGAAATAATTACAGGATCTAACTGACAGAGGTACCTGAGTACTTTGTTATGTGCCCAGTTACTGAGCTGTTTTGTTCCTATGTCATCCTTTCCTATCTAGGAGATGAACTCTGTAGCTTTAGCACTTTCTAAGTGGATGGTTAGAAGGGTTTAGCTAGAATAAATAGTTGAAATCTGACCTTGACTCAGAGAAGTTAATATTTAAGTTTTTGTGAGATAATACTTGTACTAAAAATTGAACATAAGCAAAGGTAAATAGAAAATGTACTCTGTGTTTGCAGTGTTTTGCAGTACTTGCACTGCTGTAATTGCCCATCAGAAATGGAAAGGGGGCACTATATTTTCCTCTTCGTGAATTGTGAAATACCTTTAAGACTCTTATTTGAGAGGAATATATTTTGTTAATAACTTCTGGGATATTGAAATTATTATTTTAAGATGACAATTTGTAAGTTTCTGTAGGAAGTTTTTCAGTTAGAGCCATATATATTATTTACTGAACTAAAGACATGTACTTTTAGGCAAACCCCAATAGGCAATTGAGTAGAATTTTGGTGTTATTAAATACATCTTTATTAGGAGTTAAGATGTATAACCAGCTAATTATGTCAGCATGCGTTAATACAAAATATGATTGTAAATAGAGTCCTAGATAAGTTGAATTAAAAGAGGGAGAAGACAGCTGTTATGCTGCAAAAATAAAAATCAATTACTCTCAACATTTTCTTTTCTACAGGCCCAGTGCTTCTACAGCAAAGAAATGCTAAAGGAGAATTGCCCTTGGATTATGTGATATCATCTCAAGTCAAAGAAGAGCTCTTTGCTATTACAAAGATAGAAGATACAGTAGAGAACTTTCATGCACAAGCAGAGAAACATTTTCATCACCAACAACTTGAATTTGGCTCATTTTTACTTAGTAGGATGTTGCTAAATTTTCGTTCAATTTTTGATTTATCTTCAGAGTTCCTCTTAGCTTTTAAAGGGTTAACACATCTCAATGAGCTGCTTATGGCTTGTAAAAATTATAAGGAAACTACAAGTGCTCATACTGACTGGTTATTGGATCTTTATGCCAGAAATATAAAAACATTGCAGAAGCTCCCAAATATTCTTAAGGAACTGCCTGAGAATTTAAAAGTGTGTCCTGGAGTACACACAGAAGCCTTATTGGTGACACTGGAAATGATGTGTCGGTCAGTTGTAGAGTTTTCATGATGATACCAAAAATAGTCAACTTCATAACTTCTTAACAAGTATTGATTTGATTTATTTACTGACAGAATTTTCAGACTTACTAAATTTTAGAAGCACTTAAAAACTTCTGCAAAACTGTAGTATGGGCTTTTGTCTTTTTTCAGTGTGTAGAATTTTCAGTGTGACTCAAAAGTAAAAAATAGTTTTGTTTGGAATATAGACTTCTTTTTTTTTTTATTTTGTTCTGGATGTGATTATCTATTTATAATGTACATGTAAAAATTCTTAATTTAAGTATTTTTTCCAAATCAAAATGTAATGTTCTTTATTTTAGGTGTTCTAGGTCTTGAATCATGGCAAGGATATTTATGCAAATGTATACTTGTAAACATGTTATTCCCTGTCTCTTCCCTATAGGTTATTGGACTAAAGTGTTGGTTTTAGTTTTGTGTGTTTCTAAAATAAACATTTTTAAAGTTTATGTTAATTTTTTAGGGGGGTTACTACAAGTGAATGTGTAGAGTTTGACAGTTTGATCTTTTGGACTGTTTTTTATTTTTAGTCTTTCATGTACAAAGTGCAATTCCAGTCCATGTAACTAGTACTCTGTAAGTGAAATCATTCTGCTGCATAATAAATTATATTTCATTTTAAATTATAAATGGCAACTAAGAATAGACTTGAAGTTACCTATAATCTTAAAATACAGTATGAATTTACAGAATAGTAACATTTCAATTTGCAGTTTTTCCCTAATAGCAATTTATAGTGAAACTAAAAGAAAGGTGTGGATAATAACCACTTGTGAAGTTGAAGTTGTTTCACTAAGGGGATAAGTTAAATTGTGATGTCCTGGAAAAGAAACATTAAACCCTAAGATTTTATGTAACTGAAATGATGAGTTCACAGCAATCTACTAAAGAAGCAATCTTTAGTTTTATCTTGGAAATAGATCTCTTAACAAGATACAAACGCTGAGAATCTTATTACTGGGTTTATAATCTAAAACTGAAAACTGTTATATTAGTATATTGGGTCTGAATAAAAATCACGGTTTTTTTCTGTTTTTAAATCAGTATTTTTTTCACATACTGAAAATCAGTTATTTCTAAATTCAAATTGACATCTTACAAGTTTCTTAATCTTTATTCTATCTGCCAAAGTATCAGCGACAATCTAAGAACATTAAAATAAATTTAGAGAAAGTAAAGTGGTTCCCCAGGTGATGGAATAAGAACATTTTCTTCTATAGAATATCCATTTTACTTCAGTTATTACAAAGGTCCACTGGAATATTGTTTGCTTGATAAACTAATTGAGATCAGACAGATGTCAGATAGTTTCAAACCCTGTGTAATTTCTTTTGTTTTCTAACCTGTCACATGAAGTAATACAAGGTATCTTCGTTGTGATAGAACTTACCTTACAACCTTATGAAATAGTTAATAAGTATAATCATTTTTTAGTTCTTGCCTCCTCTTTATAGTTATAACAATTCATTTACATGAAAAGCAAGGCAATAATTGTTTAAGTTGGTAAAATTCAGACTTACTGAAATAATCAGCATTGAATTGTGAGTTTCCACTGTTAAGAGAAAGTACTTTTGTAATTTAAATGTTCATAAGAAGTCATTTAATTGCAGTTGGTATTAATATTTTTTTTAAGATTTATTTATTCATACAGAACTGGGGTACAGGCCAGAGATGCGGAGGGTGAGATGATTCACCATAGACAGAGTGGGGAGCAGAACAGGCAGATCGACGAAGTACACTGCTGAGGGGAGCAGCGGGTGGGTCAGGAGAGGTCTGGCTCGCCATGTGGTCACCTCCGGGGCAGGCGGGAATCGAACTCATGCGGAAGCGGCTTTAGATTCTCAGTGCTGTGCTTTAACCCGCTGCGCCACCAGGGAGGGCCAGGTATTAATATTTTACAACTGTTTTATCTACCAAATCCTACAAGCTATGATGATGTCATGTATTAAACACTTAGATGTCACTGAGGTCTCTTGCCTTAAGAAGGTATGGATGCAGTTCTGTCTTTCTTCCAAAGTGTAATTTGATTAACAATATAGGGGTAAATGTATGTGAATTTAAACATACAAGGAGAGCCCTTATTTCCAATATTATTTCTTACATTTTATTTTTGGCAGCATAAGAACTGAATCCTATCATAAAGATAAAAATAGAAGTCCTAAAAAATTAATTTCATAGCCCAAGTCCTAGCTTTCAGTTGTAGATGTCTGAAAGTCGAAACAGTTTAAGATGAGACTCTGCCAGGTTTCTATTATAATTCAATGGCATTATAAAAAAAAAACCCTGTAAAAGGTGTTAGTGTAATATGAATAAAGGTAGACTCTGAGCTGTTAATATTCAGCTTTCTCCATGTCTTATTCCATAAATATTTGGGATGTAAGATATTATAGAATATCTTGCTGGCTGTCATAAAAAAGATATCTATGAAGTTAGTTTTTTAGCTTATTCTTAATTTTAATTGACTGAATAAAGTGATCAGATTATATAAATTACTTCATTAACTCCAAGATGAACAGAAAAACACCATATAAGTCATGCAGAATTAATCAGTGTCTAGAGTTCATTTCTTGAACACTTAGTATGTACATGATTGTGTGCTTTAACAAGGAGGCTGACTACATTAAAAAATGTAAAAAGTTACAGTCTAAGTAACCTATGTTAAAATACTATAGTTTCGTTATCTTATTTTGGAAAAAAATTTCAATATTGTGTTTCTAAAAGTATTTGTCTTATTTAATGTGAAATCCAAGAATCTCAAATGCTAATTATCTGATCAATATGATTTTAGCAATTTCAGTGAATAGAATGCAGGGTATGCTTTTGCATTCTTAGTGAACTAAGCGTTAATACTAGGATATTTTATATAAACACTGCAGAGTGTTTTCCATTTTTGTATATGCTGTTGTAAAAATTTGAGTGAATACCTTCACATGAAACAATTATTGGTGAAATGTGTACTCCATATGCCTTTATACTCCCTTCCAGTTAAGTGATGAACTTGATGAGAGCCTGTCACTGTTGCTCCTTAATCAGTATGAAGGGGTCATCTTTGAGTGACATGAGGCACACTTTCCCTCAGGCATTTATCACGCACCCTCCACGCCAATTGCACCTCCTGCTGACGTGGAGCTTGCAAAACTCAGAATGATGGCTGTTTTTAGAAAGGAGGTGGATTTTATTAGGAAGGTCAGTGAGAACGTTACTGGAATTAGACTGTGCCTAGTGTGATGTCAAAACTGGAGACTTGGAGTAGTTAAGCTATTTTGTAATTCAAATTTGTTATAAAAAAATTACTTTGTAGGTTAAAATGAATTGTAATAGAAGAATATACTTTGGTAGTAAATTGTTTTGATATAGAATTAGATACTATTAGACTAAGTTAATTAAAAATAGTTATGATACTGTTTTATTTTGGCTCCAAGCATGCAGTTTTCAAGTTACTGCAAATCCTGTGCAAAGAAAATCCAGAAAAGAAATGGTATATATTTTTTAAAGATTTATTTATGCATACAGAACTGGGGTACAAGCCAGAAGTGCAGGGGTGGTGAGAGACGTCACCAGAGACAGAATGGGGAGCAGAGGAGAGCAGTGGGTGAGACAGGAGAGACATGCTGTGCCACGTAGGTCACCTCCTGGGCAGGGATCAAACTCGCACTGAAGCAGCTGCAGCTAGCTTGCAGTGCTGCATCCTAACCTATTGTACCACCACAGAGGGCCCCAGAAATGGTATTTTTAACATCATTGATTATTACATGTTTAAAGTTTTCCTCTTAAGTAAATGCTTGATAATCTTCAAAAACATTTAAAAAAATGTATTTAATTCATGCTCCCATTTATGAAAGCACCAAACAAAGAACTAAAACAAACTTTATTTCTTGAGAAACTTGAATTTATGTGAATTGTAATTATGAATCCAAATGTTTGACTTTACCACAGAGGATTCTGCTGTTTGGAATACATTTATGTTATGAGCTGTTTCTGGTATGGACTATGTATATTTTAATTTATTACTTTTATTATAGGTATATAATTTTGGTTATAAATACAGTTAAACTAGATTTAAAAAAAATATATAACCCTTAGAAATTTGGCTTATTTCTCTGAATTGTTTATCTTTGTACTGTTAAAAGGATACATAAATTGTGGACTCTGTTCTGGATTTTTAAACTACTTGCTGAATTAAGGTACAAAAATATTAAGGCAGCAAAGTGTCCAGTTGTCGGTTATAAAAATATTCTTAGTAAAACAAGTATATAATATTTATATATGGAACATTATAATATGTAGCACTACCCTTAATAAGCAAAAACCAAAAATACAAAAGTTATTTAGTGAAGCATTTATAAATAGCTGTCTTCAGTTAAAATTGAAACATTTCCTCCATTTTTTTATCATGGTCCCCAAATCTTTCAGAATGTTAATCTCAGTTTTAGTAAATCTAATCCCCTTCCTTTTAAAAGTATCTAAATTGGATCAAGTTAACATTAATGCATGTTGAATGTTAAACATTAATAAAGAATGTGGAATTACTTTGGAACATGTGATTTAGTTCTACCAAAGAGCGAAAGTTTCTTAAAAATATGCTTAACACTTCCATCGGGCAAATTGCACCGAACTGAAAATATGGAATCCAGCTTTAAATTTACACCTATCATACTAGCATTTATCTTGATAGTAGATGAACTAAAAATTTCCAATGAATCTCCATTCTGAGATGAAATAGTCATGTTAAAAAAAAAAAAAACATTAATCTTAAAGTGGTGACAGATAAAAAGAACTTAGTTTGTTGTCAGTACTTCTCAACTAAAAGATTAGGTCAGCAATGGTCTATATCATGACACTGATAAATTTTTCAAGTGACCAGAGTAGTTTGATCTGTAATTTTTTTATTTTGCTTTAAGAAATGTATGTTTTAGGTATCTGACTTCATTCTAAAGATGCATTTTCCAACTTTTCATTCCCTTATGACAGAAACAAAATTGTGCAGTAAGTAAACCTTGGTAAAATGAATTTTAAAGTTTTCCATGAAAAAAACAGAATTGTGAAGATGAAAACTAGGCAAAGGGGTGAGTGGTATGATGTTAGGTATGAAAATCAAGAAGGTAAAAAATTCCTATATGCCATTTAGTGATTGAGAAGTTAGTGAGGGTATAAAATCAAAAAAGAGTCATATATACAAATCTAGTCTAGTCTGAGAAATAAACTGTGACTTGTATATTTTTAATGGTGTTTTTATTAACCAAGTCCACATAATTGCTTTGTAATAGTTTCTCTTAGTTGAAATTCAGTCAGACAGGTAACAGCACTCAGGAGAGGAAGAACCTAATTTTCAAAATAACAATGTAGGCCAACATTACCTGAATTAAAAAAAAAAAAAATTAGGCAAATCTCGCTTATTTTCCAGTGATTTAAATTGTTGCTTAATTTCATAATACTTTTAAGTTATATATAGTCAAAAAGAACAAAATGACTTAAATAGAAGATTTAAAAAAATAAAAATTTATATTTTTCTGATATAAGGGAAGAGGAGGCAATAGCTAATAGTGATTGTTTTGATATAATTTTAAATATATTTCACTTAATTTCTTGAAATATAATGCTAGTAATCAACCTATTTTACAAGTAATACTAATATGTCAGACATGACATTTTTTCTTATGTTGTCTTATTTATACTGTACCTACAAGTTATAAAATACGCCATTTTTCTTCAAGATAAGATATAGTTGGTTTCATCTAATGCAAATCTTAAAATGTACATACACTATCCGCCCCTTTTGGGAGAAGCTGACTTAATATTTTACTGATAAATTTCTCAATTATTCACTTTTAACCCTTTTAAATTAAAGCCTCACTACATTGGGTGCAGTCATTAGTAGAATTCTTAAATTGTCATGGGTGAAAGAAAAGTCTTTGGAATCTTGACAGCATATTTTCACTATCAATTGGTTCTTGGAAACCATGACTTAAAGGACATACAACAAAAACTACCTAAAATAGTTCAGTGCAGGCCTTCATTTTTTCCCCCCCCCTCAATAACCTTAATAATGAATCAACATTGAATAAAAGGATGTTGTATTGGGACCTGCTGTATTCTTGGAACCTGAAAAGTCACTACCACTACTCTGATTTTTTTTCTTTTTCAGATTAACACCAAAAACCAGGGGGAAATTGATACGGTTAAATGATGGCTATCTCAAAGACTATACTTTAAATGCCTTTGAAGGGAGTTCACTGCTATGTTAAAGTAAGAATTGTTTTTCTATCATAGAAAAAAATCATTTACAACAATTTTTTTCTTTTTGCATTTACTTTAATGTAGAAACAAACAGCCAGCTATCTATGGAGACTTTTTTTTTTTAAGATTTATTTATGCATACAGAACTGGGGTACAGGCCAGAGGTGCAGGGGTGGTAAGAGGATTCACCAGAGACAAAGTAGAACAGAACAGGCAGACTGTTGAAGTACACTGCTGAGAGGAGCAGAGGGCGCATCAGGAGAGGTCTGCCTGGGATCACCTCCAGGGCGGGGATCGAACTCATGCTGAAGTGGCTATAGATTCTTAGTACTGTGCTTTAACCCACTGTGCCACCAGGGAGGGCCCTATGGAGACAATTTTTTTTTTAAAGATTTATTATTTATTTGTACAGAACAGGGGTACAGGCCAGAGATACGGAGGGTGAGAGGATTCACCAGAGACAGAGTAGGGTACAGAACAGGCAGATCGACGAAGTACACTGCTGAGGGGAGCAGCGGGTGGGTCAGGAGAGGTCTGCCTCACCATGTGGTCACCTCCTGGGCAGGCGGGGATCGAACTCGTGCGGAAGTGGCTTAAGTTTCTTTGTGCTGTGCTTTAACCCGCTGTGCCACCAGGGAGGGCCCTGGAGACAATTTTTAACGAAAGTATCATGCTTATTTTGCACAGCATATTTTCGTACCTCTTGTGAAGTTCAGGATAGACATTTTTTGCTGTTATTTTGTATTGAAAGAGGTAAGACCCCAATAAGTTGAAACTCACTGGAGACTGATTACATATTTGACTATCTCACTGTATTTTTTATTTGTTTCTTCACCTGCATTCCCTTGGAAAAGCACACACAGAATCATGAAATTCTAGCAAACTTTTGCATTTTTAGTTTCTACTCTGGGCATTTAATGGATTTCATTTGCATATTCTTACATAATGAGAGGTTCTCCTTATTTCTTAAATCTCAGAAATTCAACTGGAATAAATCTTAATGATATGACTAACTACACAAATGTAGAAACTGAGGCATAAGAGACTGCCATTTACATGATAAAAGGATGTTTATGATTTTCTCAGGGAGTTACACCAGTCAACCTGGGAAAAAGAACTGCAATTGAATAACATTGAACGAATTCATTAGATTATTTATTGTGGTTTTGATTCATACTTGACTAAGCAGTTACAAAAGGCTGATTCTAGATACTAATCAGACAAATGAATAGGCATCTGTACACACATACACATTTGACATTTAAAGCCCCAGAATTTATGTAAGCATTGATTTAATAATACTTCAGGCTTTGCAAGGGTCATAATGTGGCTTTCTTTACTTACATTTCTGGCTAGAATAGTTTTTGGTTTGTTTTTAATGCTAAGTGAATATAAAGTTAAAAATATTATGAACATTTAGGTACATTTAACAAGTATATAAAGAGATCAAACCATCTGAAAAAGACTTATTAATACAAAATGGATTAGTTACAGCATTAGAGACATTTGACTATTGAGCTCAAAGTAGGAAAAAAGTTTCTGTGGTTCATGTATAGGAAAGCTTAGTACTGAATCTTCCCTTTTAAATATGGAATAAAATTCTATAGAAGATACTTTTCAGAAAACTTATCAGTTAAACTTTGGTCTCTATATGTTAGCTGCAGATTTCAATTTATTATTAATTTGTTTGACAATTGCCTATAGCTGGGCAAATTATATAGTAGGTACTCAATAAATATAAAGCGAAGCCATTTAGGTAGTCTCCAATTATGACTGTCCTTGCTCATAGAATGCTTAAAAAATAATTTAAAATTCCTACAGATTGTTTAAGTTGTGAAACAGTACCAAAATAAGAATTTGTATGTCCTTAAAATTGAAAAGGAAGTTAAAGTATGCATTTCTTATGAACTGTCATAATTAATGGCATATAATTGTTTGGAATATGAATGACCATTAGTGAATATACTCACTAAACGATAAGTAATATATTTAACACCTTATACAGCTACTATATTTAATAGTCAAATAGGTTTTAGAATGACATCCAATCTCTTAAGTAAAGATACCTTAAAATAATTACAAATCTCTCAACATAGAATCAAGGTAAGCCAGTTTCAGAAGGCACACTTGAACAATCTAATGAAGGAGAGGAAATAGTTAAAATTATTCTAGAATTCAGTCTCTTGTTTTTAGCACATGAAAGTAGTGATTTTTAAAAATAATGAAAATTCCCCTGAATAGCACTACGCCTCTATCTGCTTCGTTTCTTCCAAGGTATTACATTTCATACAGTAGTCAAGGCTTCAGGGAAAGTCTTACATAGAAGAAACTTGGTTTCCCTAAGTGAAGTATCTTTTGTTAAATGCATGCAATCCTCCACTACTCCTCTCTCACCCACAAGAAAAAGTACTAGTTATACATAGAAAAGATGGTTTTTATTTAATGTAGTGAATGTATAGTCAACATTACCATTGAACTGAACATCTGAAATTTGATAGAATGAAGCAAACAGAAGAAAGTCATCTGTTAATGGTTATTATCCACTAAGTACATCTGAGATTGTAGAACATCAGGATTGTAGACATTTGAGTAGACATGTCAGCAGAGAACATAAAACTCATACAAGGTATATTTGAAAGTTAACTTATCCCATCAATAAACTTTCTATAATAACATCAACATCATGGAATATTGTGTGTTAGCAACAGATAGTGATGGTATGCAGATGTAAGCATGTCATTATAAACATGATCCACTAAATACAGAGCATATTGAGGTTGAAGCCTTTCTGTAGAAAGGAATTTCATTGACATTCTTTCAAGCATAGTATATAAACAGGTCAAAAGAGTTCTGTCATAAGAAACAGTATTTAACAACATAGCTTTAAAATAAAAAATACTTTAAAAATCAGCTCTGATGAGATTAAATTTATTTTTAATAAATTGTAATAGTTTTTAAGTCTTTTTTAGAGTAAATATATATTTCTTGCTTTTGGCTTTCTACATTTTCCAGCATAACCTCCACCATCACCCTACCCCACCCCTGGTCTATAATAAATTAGTGCAAAACATTGTCTGCAGCATTTTCAACCAAGCTCAATTCCTTACCAAATCAGGGACATTCTCACTAGAGTATCTCTCACTCCAGAGGTATACCCCCTTGATATAGTAGGGAGTTAGGTACAAAAACTACCATAAGAGTCTTAGGAATGTAATTTTTAAGTATAGATTCTGTGGTAAGATATTTGAAGGCAAATTCCCCCTTCCCATAAGCAGTTTATTTTGCAAAATAGATTCTCATGCATTCATATTACCAAGAATGATTACTTTTTCCATAAAATAATGTGATGAAACACTGGCATATGACTTAGCACACTTCATTCTCTCTATGTTAAAATTCACACTAATAACAAAAGTCATAATATATATTAAAGCATTTCACTATCCTAATGAGAGAGCAGATAATTTTTTATGTGAGGGCACTTGAGCAGTAAATATTTTTAGATGCACAGTGACATGATCTAACACCAAAAAGAATATGGATTTAATTGTATTTTTGATAAGTGAACTGCACTGAACTAATTTTCTAATTTAGTATATAAATTACAAGAGTGGTAGGTAGAAAAATTCATACAGGCAATCATTTATAAATCTGGCAGTATTTGTGTGTAGTTCTGTAGAGAATTTAAGATTTTAGATGGAATGATAGACTGTTTTAAAAGTTTTCTTTGCAGGGTTGATTTCAGATTGTGGAAAAATCTCTTGAGATGGTGAATATAACTTCACTCATTAGCTTAAAATTAGCCTAGTCATATCTAAATAATTTGAACAGGAATGAATGTCAGAATCTGGTGTCAGAATCTATGTAAAATTGAAATGCATCTGATCCACTTTTCAATTTTGGGGTCCCCCTCCTTCCCCTTTTGAAATGTAGAAAACTGTAATGGATTACTTTTTACATTAAAAAAATTACATTAAAAAAACCCTTTCAAATCAAATAGACACATTTTATGTCAATTTAATCAGAGCACAGGTGAGCATTTAATCTAATATTCTGGTTCTTCCACATGTAATAGAGAAGTATGTATCTTCCAGTATGTATCTACCATTCTTACATTTGTTGTTCCAATGTATTGTATTATTATCCACAGCTAACAAAGCTTTTCACACAGCAGTAACTTAAACCTTTATCAAATTGATTCCGTACAATGGAAGTATATTTTCAAAGACATATGCCTTTGTACACTATTTACAAATTCCCTCAATCATGATAAAAAGGCAAAATAAATAAAAAGCAGAAAGAAAGGAACTGCTGCTGAGGCTGAAGGCTTTTTCTTTTATCTTCCCAAACAGATGCTGGTCCGCTCAGTGCTGGGAGTTGGCTAGCCAAGATTGTTTTTCTTCCTTTTACATGGGCTATGAGTAGGATCTGGTTTCAGTTCTTGGTATTGCACCTGTTTAAACAGAGTTCAGAGAAAGACTGGTCAGGTGGCCACTTTCTGGCAAAGGAATGAGAGACTATGCTTCGGGGACAAAACTGCTCTCTCTGGAAGCTGTATGAGATCTGCAGCTGGGATGCAGAAAACAATGGAATGATAGAGCAGGAGTCAGAAGGAAATCCTGCCAGATTCTACGCCAGGTCCCTGATGGGAACTTGGGTAAGGGTAAAGGGCTGGGTTCTTCACTGTCTATAGCAAGTTATATTAAAAACAAAACTATTCCACTTAGTTTAGAAGTTCAGATAATATTTCTTTGTAATTTATTGTTTAATATAGACTTAATCTCCAGTCAGCCCACTCAAGTTTGATACCATCAAAAATGTAACAGAAGGGAACGGTATTGCTGTAACATAGCTTCAAGATTTTCATAAAAGCATTTTCTCATTTTACTCAGAAAATAGTTTATGGTTAATGGGCATTAACCTCAAAGGATTTCAAAGGATTAATATGTACCTAAGTCTTCAAAAAGCAGTCACTGATCCCCACTCAGTGACTTCCAAAATATGCATCTTTTAAAGTTCACTTAGTTCATGCAAATTATGCAATGAAGTTTTTCTCTCAAATATCCACTGACACAATTTTGCTTTCATCATCCAATATTCCTATTTCCTTCCCTCAGGTGAAATTCCTTCGTTGGAGGACTGTCCTTAACAGTCCTTGTAGGTTCTTTGTGCATGCCCATTTCATTCTCCAGTCCCCAATTTTTATACAAGTTCTATTTATTATTTCACATTATAACATTTTTTTGAAGTAACTTTGGTTTACAACACTATGATTCAGAAATAGAGGATCCAACCTCTTCAGGTGTTTGTTATCATACCACCCCCACCCCTAAGACCCATGATGTCCACCTTTCTTTCATCCATATTCACCCTCCCCCATAGTTAGCCTCAGTTGTATAGTGGGCCAAGTTCCCAATTATTTGCTACTTCTATTGACTTCACCAGGTTCTTCAAAAAACTTTGGAATTGAAAGGATGTAAAAGGTAAAACCCAATGTCACTTACTGTACACCAAAACATTAGTAAAGGCACTGAAATTACCTACCACTTGTACATCTGAAGGGACTCTGGAAAGGAAGTCAAGTAGTTCATTGTTGTCAATTGCATATGGACTCCGAAGCTTTTTTGTAAATTTATTGATGCCTGAAGTGATAGATCAAATATAAATGAAATCTCCAAAGTTTAACATGATAGAAAACACATTTCTGGCAAAAGTTTCTGGTGATTTGAAATTTAAATTAAACAGCTTTTGTCCTTGACTGAATGAAGCAGTCAACCCGGTTTTCTCTCTCTTCTTCATCTTTTTTCCTCCTATCCTCTGTTACTTCTTCCCTCCTTCCCAACCCAATGGCTGTTACTTTTCTCTTCTACTTCAGTGATTGCCTCCTAGCAGGAAAGGCTTTCTATTTGGGAAGCAAAAGGCATTTGGCAAGAATAAACAATGACATAACTTGCTTTTTCATTGGTGTTATAGAAGCTATGCTTCAATTTTCATCTATGAATATATATTTTGAATGAAACTTGTCTCCCTACATTTTGGATAAAAACTGTTTGGGCTTTTTTTTAGGATTTTTTAGCATGTAATGATGCATTTCTTGTATTTTTTTAAGTATAATCAACATACATTTTACTAGTATCAGATGTACAGCATAATGACATTTATATATAATGTTGATGAGTCAATTTCCTATCCTTAGTAATTTTTCAAGTTTGCAAAAAATATATCATTGCCTATTATTGTATAAGGAAATATATGCCTCTACATTCCCTTCATCTCTTTGACTTATCTGAACTCATCACTGCTGTTAACCATCCATCTCTTTACTGTATCAGTGAACTTAGTTTTGTTTTTTGCTTTTAGATTTCATGTAAAAGTGAGATCATACAGTATTACTCTTTCTTTGTCTAACTTTTTTCACTTAGCATAATTTTCTCAAGGTCCATTCATGGTGTTACAGATGACAAGATTTATTTCATTTATCACCTTTTTTAAAGATTTATTTTGTATGGTTGTACAATATTCTATTGTATATATACCTCACCCAGTCATATTCATGTTTTCACCTGTCAGTGGATACTTAGGTTGGTTCTATATCTTGACTATAGTAATATAATACAACTGCAGGAACCATGAAGATAAACATATATTTTTAAGTAAGTGTTTTCAATTTCTTTGCATCATATAGTAGTTCTAATTTTAATTTTTTTCTGGAACAAAAGGATGCTTATTCTTGCCACTTTCACTCAACACAGTATTAGAAGTCCTACCCAAGAATTTAGGCAAGAAAAAAGGAAAATACCTCCAGATTGAGAAAGAAGTAATAAAACTATCACTATTTGTAGGTGGCATGGTTTCATACATAGAAAACTCTAAAGCCTCTACTAAAAAAATACTGTTAAAGCTGATAAACAAATTTAGTTTACATGATGCAAAAAGTATAAAAAGCTATTATATTTCTATAATAAAATATCAGAAAGAGAAATTGAGAAAATGATCCAATTTATGAGTGCATTAAAGAAAAAAAAAAAAACCCTAAAGTCTAGAGTGCACTGAATTGTGGTGATGGCACACAAGTTGTGGAAAGCTCATGGGGATTAAAACTGGGATGAAAAATGCACAAAATGAAAAATGATGTAAAAAAATAAAAAAATATAATTAAAGAAAACCACCCTAGCAATAAATATAACCAAAGAATTGAAAGAATTATACACTGAAAACTGTAAGAATTTAATGAGAAGCATTGAAGAAAGCACAAAAAATGTAGAAAGATATTCATGCTCATGTATTAAAGAGTCAACAAAAAATTTCCAGTGCCCTTTTTAACAGAAATAGAAAAACTAAAACTTGTATGGAGCCACAAAGAGCCCAGATACCCAGATAGCCAAAGTAATCTTGAAAAATAAGAGCAAACTTAGAGGCATCATGTTCCCTGACTTCAAATCATATTGCAAAGTTATAGTTATCAAAGCAATAAGATCTTGATATAAAATAATAGTCCACAGGATGATGAGTTAGAACTAAGCCTGTGTGTGTGTGTGTGTAGTCAAAGAATTTTTGACAAAGCATCCATGAAAGGATAATCTCTTCAAAAAATTGTGTTTGGGAAACTTGACTTCGACTTGCAAAAAGAGTGGACCACTACTTTGCACCATGCAAAGAAATCAACTAAAAAATAGATTGAAGAGTGGAAAGTAAGACCTGAATCTATAAAACTACTAACAGAAAACATAGTGGGTAAGCTCTTGGGTCTTAGTGGTATTTTTGTTTGGATCTGACACCAGAATGAAAACAAAAATAAGAGACAAATACACAAAATATTAGAATATAAGAGTTCATATTACTCAATAGCAAAAATAATCCAATAGAACAATGAGCAGAGGATCCGAATAGATGTTTTTCAAAAAAAATACCTATAAACAGTCAATGGGAACAGGAAAAGATTGCAGCATCAAAATTATTAACTGTATGTGAGTCAAACCTTAATGAGATACCTGGAAAAATGGCTTAGATCAAGAAATCAAGAAACAAGTGTTGAGGATGTACAGAAAGGGAACCCTTGTTCATTGCTGGTGGAAATATAAATGTGGTGCAATTCCATAGAAGACAATGTGGAATGCCTTCAAAAAATTTAAAAATAGAACTAGCATATGATACAGGTGTTTCACTTTTGGGTTTTACTCAAAGGAAGTGAACACAGTAATTTGAAAAGACTATGTGCCCCATAGTCATTGCGGCATTATTTACAAAGGCCAAGGCATGAAAACAACTTGAGTCTCCACCAAAAGATGAATGAATAAAATAAACTTGGGATATGCATGTAATTAGATACAGAGAAGAGATTGGTGACTAACAGCAGCAGAGGATAGTAGGAGGGAAGCAGGTAAAAGGGGTCAAAGGTGTGATTCCAGTTATGATGTAAATCCTGAGAATATAATGTGATAATACTAAATAGTATACTTGCACATTAGAAAGTTGCTAAGGAAGTGAATCTTGGAAGACCTCACCACAAGAAAGAAGGTTTCCATTTTTATATCTCTAACACTGAGATTTTTAGAATCCAATTTTCCTTTCAAATTACAATAAATGTAAATTCAATGCTTGCAAAAGATGCTGCCATGATTGACTTGCTTGCATCACTTTTGGATTAAAATGATCAAGAACCATATGGATGAGCCATCTCTTCCCATACTAAACAGTGAATTCCTCTACACTACCTGAAAAACTAATGTGGATGTGGGGAAAATATGGGTGAAATTAGAGCTATTGTAGGAACTCAAAGGGAGATAGAAATGTCAAAGTAATATATAAAATATAACTTTACATACTACATGCTATAATTCCAATGAGTTAAATCTATTTTTTTAAATTTATACTGCACTTAAATTACCAAACATATTTACACTAAAAACAAATGAACAGCTTTATATGAAATTGACAGACTGTAAAAACTGGGCCATAACTGGCAGCATCTTGGTTCTTCTTTCAGAGAGTTCAGCAGAATAAACTGCAATCATGATTTTGGTTCCTCTTTCCCCATGTGAGATCCATGTCTTAAATTTCTAGTTAATATTTCAGCAATCACCTACCACTAAAGGAATACTGTTCCTGTATTGTTTTATTTGATGAAACAAGAGGCCCAAACACATTCTCTAGAAATTACATTTAAGACAGCTAGCCCGTGGGGCCACGCCAGGTTACGTGGCCAGATGTTTGCCACAGACTCTAGTTTCTCAGAATGGGGGGGGGGACAAAACCATAGGTCCCCTCCTATCATAACTGAGATGGCAGGCTGACCCTCGGCAGGTTAGAGGTCATAAACTGGCACAACTAACACCCTGCCCTAATTCCTTCAATAAAGCAGCATCTGTTTTAAATATCGGAGGAAGGAATGAAGGATGGGGCTTGAACATACAATAGGGAAGCAAGAACATGATGGATATGCCTCTTCTCTTGTTTAGTGAAAATGCTGTCTCACTTGAAACTTAGTGTCTCAGTTGTAACTGTTTCTTTAAAATGCAGACATTAAAAAGAGAAAATGAAATCATTTCTGTCCCAAGATGTAAAGGTAGTGATACTAATGATAAGGGGTAAGAGGGCTTGCTGTAGAGATGACAACATAAGGCAATGAAATAATAAATAAGAGAAGATAGGAAAGTTAAAGCTGAGATCATCAGACAGAATATTTCCTTAAAATATTTTTAAAAGAACAAAGCATACCCTTTGATCTTTTTGCTTTCCACAGATACAAGTGTTTTCTGGAGTTATGACTCATTTCAGTTCTCTGCATTTCATATAAGTTTAGCAATCTTAAGTGTATGCAGGCCAGGGGCAAGTTGAGAATTCTACCCAATCTTGTTTTTATATATATATATATATATATATATATATATATATATCTCATTAGCATCATAGGTTTATATATTAGTTAATCTAGGCTAGACGCTGAAAATTGAATGTTCCAAACCAAGAATTTTGTCAGATAAGGAAAAAACCCAAACCTATGAAGAATGTTGAGCAAATTATCACTTAAGTGGAGTCTGAATAGGAACTGTTGATGTGCTGCATAAAAGCATTAAAAATATCATTTTGAAGTGGGTTTTGCAGCTGCATTTTTGTTTAGTACACATAAAGCAGGTTTCTGTTTTCCTAAGCAACATATCAAGCCAAGGATCCTTTTCCTACATCTGAAAGGTGACCTCTTAAACAGGTGGCTATATACAGCACCATGTTTACAGATACTTCCACAAGATAAAGCACCACAGCACGAAAGCATATTGTCCTAAATGCACCATATGGATCGAAATGTCTCTGTTTACGTAAAAGTGGTGAAAATAAATCAGAGTGATATCTAGACAAAGCTCCACTTTGATATATGAAGAAGCTACACAACTGCATGTTTATAGTATGATGGAGCCTATGGTGCCAGATAAGAAAAATGCATTTTGCAGGTAGACCTAAATCTTTATACTGTTGTGATTTTTAACTGACCTGTCTCTTTTCATCATGGAGTAGTTTCATGACCATAAATATAGGGAACAACAGACAGTATAATTCATTCCTTAAAAATAGTTTGTTTTTAGCAGCTGAGACAGTTTTTAAAAAAAGAAAGAAAAGCCTTTACTTACCCCAGACAAGGACAATGTATCTCAATGGAATGAAGTACAGGATGATTGTGAACATACAAAAGGCTACGATGGCCAGCCAGCTTAGGAAGGGGACAGTCCAGTTGAAAGTACTAAAGGAGAAATTAACATATCAGTAGTCTGAGCGCTTGCCTATTTTTTTCAGACACAGATTACAAGAAAAGTGATTGTAACTCAAAATCTTAACTGAGATCTAGCAAGACTGCATTACCTTCTGGGGTAGAAGCCAAAGGTAGGAGTTATCAGAGGATACAGGTTAGTCACAATTTGCTCAACATGGAGGTAAAGGGCCTTGCCATCACCTCTCTCAGGTTAGGCCAGGTGACTGCATGCTCTAGGGCTGTTGCAGTGTTTGGGTGAATCCTCAGATGGTAAATAAGTTCTTTTTTAATATTTGATTTTCTACTTCTAAAACAGGTAACTGATCTTGTTATAACTAAATTTTCCTAAGAGGAAAGTATCTCTGGACCTACCATTCTTTCATCAATTCTCCACTGGGTACCCCCCAACACTGGAAATAAGATGTTTCCAGCAATTATCTACAGGTGTAAATCTTACACATTGTATAAATCTCTGAACTTTAGAATTCCTGAGAGGAATACACACTTCCTACTTCAGCTATGTTTAAATAGAACTAGAAGTCAGGAGGGGGAACAGGACAGTTCACCTTGTAAGGATATAACTACTATCCTTACCCTTCTCACAAATGCTTAGATAATTCAGAAATAAAGTCAGCATTACTTACTAGCCGCCCTATATTATGTTTGTCAAATTTGGGCGTGGCTTGTGGTAGATTTGTTGGAAAACTGTAAAAAGAGCATGTAAACTGGGAAAGTGGTGTGTGGCAACACTGACGGGTGTGTATGTAATGCTCCTGTGTGGCCGGGATTGATGGCATGGAGGGTCAGAGGAGCCAGGGTACCAACAGCGAGGTATCAGCACAAAAAACAGAAAGGGAACAATAATTTGGGGGTGGGGGGAGAGAAAGCCCCCAAAAGGCAGCAAAAAGATGAGAAGGAAATTAGTGGGAAAGGAAGGAAAAAGAGAAGGCAAAAAAAGATAATGTAAAGAATGAGGGAAACAGAACATGGAAAGACTATCATAGTATAAAGCTTTGTGTAGAAATTCTGTAGGGCATCTCCAGCAGTTTCTAAGTGAGAGTCACAAAATTATAGAGAAAATAGGGAACCATCACAGGCAGCCTCGAGGTTAGCCTCACACATCCTGTTGAATCACTCTTCAGCCGCGTTTAATGAAAAGAGTTAAGGCAGAAGATCTGTGCTCAAAACTTGGAGTCTTCTATGTGACTTTAGATGTGTGAAACTCTTTATGGCTTTATAAAATCAAGATAGGTTTTAATTTACCAAGGGATATAGTAGTGATGGCAACAGGTCTACGTGATTGAAGTAATGACATTAGAGCTTATCAACCCTGGCAGTGAGAAGTGTGGCTTAAGGGCAGTGAGCAGGGCTCTAACAACTTCAAAAAAATGTGAAGTTATATGTGATGTGACTATATGTTAGTGTTTTCTTTCTCTTCTCGTGTCCCGCTATGTATGTGATAGTCACTTGAGCTGGGTTTATTCGGTGTAGTTTTTGATCAAGTACAGGATGATCATTAAGAGATTTTCTTCCTATACTGTGTGTGTACTCTGCAGAACACAACTGAGTTATCCCTTAGTTTTGTGGTAGATGTTGGCTTTTTATATCCCGCTGAATCAACTGTTGCCTAAAAATGTCTTTTCCTATAGAAGAGCCCACGTTGGCTCTATCTGCTTGTAGTGTTTCCCATGACTCTTGGTGTCTGTGTCTGACTTTTCTGGCATTTGGATCTTTGTTTCTTTTTTCTCCTATGAGTGTCCTGTTACTGCCACCAGCTAAAGACTATGCCTTTCCTCCTGTATGGGCACCGGTGCCTCCCTTCTTTCTGCTGCTTGTAGAGAGAACAGAAGGCTGAGGGTTTGCTTGCTTTCCTGTGACTCAGCTCATAGCCATCCATCACACTGCTCCATCTGTGAGGGCACTGGCTCTTCACCCTGGAAATTCTAGTTGTGGGCAGCTTCACTTCAGGGCTCCCTGTGTTCCCTTTATCCCGCTTGGAAGGATAAGTGGCAGAGGATTCTTATCACCATAGCTAATGTCAAGGGGAAAAAAACAAAAGCTACCCTTTTCTATTTCCACACTACATTATGGAATCTAAATCTAGATTTTGATTTTCCCTCCCCCAAAAAGATGCAATTCAAGAAAGTTCTGGAATGATTAGTGAGTAACAAGATGTGGTAAGTATAGAGATTTCACTTTGGACTTAAAAATTGATACTGAATCTGCTTTCTGGACAGATGTATCCTCTCATCTGGAATTATTCTTTTTAAGTATTCAGATGATTATTGGGCAGAAAAGATGAAAGTTACAGGAACATGGCACAGGATCCATGTTCTTCTACCTCAGCCTAGACTGTAGCTCTATTTCTACTATGCCTATACCTAAACTTATAACTCTACCAATAGTAGAAATTTGGGAAATTCTGTGAAACCTAGCATTTCAGCAGGCTGATCTCCAGCCAGGGTAATATCCTTCAACTGGTATGACGTTTTCTAGCCAGCTACCTGGCTAAGATCTCCTACCATCCAGTTTTACAAAGACTTTTTCTCAGCTATTCACAAGTCTGGGCAGAGCTGACCCATGGTCTACTGCTATAAATAAGATGCTCCTGTCAGGCATCACTACACAGTGTGCCTCAAAGGAGGGACAACACACAGTCAGGAAATGTGCTGTTTAGGGCTTCACGCTTTGCTTCAGTGGACACAGGGCAGAGGGAAAGGGAGCATTCTTCGAAGTGGAAATAACACAGAGAGGAAGAGGGAAGAGAAAAGTTGTGGGCATCTGCTTGCAAAAGTCTGAAACTGAATGTTGCTTAGATGCACATTTGGGAGTGAGAGGGAGGCTGTTCTAATATGATCTAGGAAAGTGGAAACTCAGCACCTATGCATATGTGGAAATGTATTAAACAAAAAATTATACAAAATAAAATACATTATCCCTTGAAACATGAAAAGCACTGGATGAATGACTCACACCTTTAGTTTAAATAATTTACTCCTTTCAAATTCTGTATGTGCCCAAGGATCCAGCTCTGCAATGTGCTTTTGGTTATGAATAATAAACAATGAGCAGGTCTAGGAAATGAGGGAAATGTAAGCTTCTCTGTTTGTGGATGTGTAGCGACACTCCTAAATATACAATTTAATAATCATCACACAGACCAACTTCCACTACTTTTCTAGTTTGGGGATTAATTTTTTTTTCTTTCTACTGATAATTCTTATAAATAATCTCATTTTTGTAATTAACCTGTTAGTTTTAGGGTAAACCTAGCAAGTAAAATTTGAAATAAGACACAACTAATGTAAAGATTTAAGTGAATTTCTTAATATTACAGAGATCCAAGAAACAATATTATATTAATTCAAAAGATGGAAAAAGCATTCTTTTCTCTGATGAAAATTCTGTGCATTTTCTAAATAACAAAGCATTAGTTTCTTTCATTCGTAATTAAAATCTCAACTAGTTAAATACACAAATTTGAAAGAATATTCTTGCAGGTTGCCATAGAGTATATGTTTGTTTTTTTTTTTTAATTTTAGAGTAACAGTGAAAATATAGTTTGACCAATAATAAACTGCAGGTCTGTCTTGATTACCTGAAATTCTCAGATTCATTTATTTTTTTTTCTATATTCCAGTTTCAGATATAGTTCAAGAACAAAGTGTTTCACTGTAGAAATGTGCTAAAATTTAGGACGGTGTTATTTCTTCAGCTACAAGTGTGACTTCTTTCCAACCAATATGTTCTAAATTTTGGGAAGGAAATTGACAGAACTTTCATAAAACCAAAGGCTGGCAGAAACAAAGTAAATAATGATGAAACTGAGCAATAAATCATCCAGAAGGAGTGTCCCCTGCCAAAAAGAACGTGGCATTTCACCCTCTGAGAAACAAATGGACACTGTCCCACAGAAGGACCGGAGCTCACACGTCAGTCTCACTCACTTCTTTATCCTCTCGCCAAAGGAAGCCACTTCTTCTAGGATGTTTTGAACACTGATACATACCTCCTGGATGGCATAGATTTTATTTATAAACCCCTTCTTTTCACTGTCCTAAAATAAATAAGAGAGAGAGAGAGAGAGATGGTATAAAGTTAATATTTAATTCTTTTAATTCTCTTAAACTTTTCAAGCTAAAGAAACTTTGTATGAGTGTGTGTGCAGGGGCAGGGAGTACTTGGAGCCCATGAAAATATCAGCATATAAATGGAGGAGGAACGTCACCCAGCATCATGAACATGTGCTACTATAAAGATATCTGCAAAGCAGGGGACTTGGATTCTGTTGCTTTTGCCCAAAGAAGCAGAAACATTTCATCCAAAAGGAGAAGCACACAGGGGTGAAAGGTCTGGTCTCACAATAACCAAAAATAGAATTTGTACTGACCCTGTGCCTACCAAGACTCACTACTTAGCAGACCCAGTTTTGGCCTTTCGCCCCCATCCAGAGATCTAAGGTTGATTACGGTCCAATTTCAACAGCACGAATACTAGATGCAAATGAGAAGACTTGTGAGCAATGAAAACTGCATAAACAATGACAAGGTCAACTGAAATTCATCAAGTGGACCCTTCCTAGGTGGTACCTTCGCTAGATGAGCTACAGAGTAAGCCTGCCCACTCCCCTGGGAATAACAGTCACATATTTCATACTGCAGCATATGCTAACTTAAGATTTTAATTAAACATTTTCCCCCTTTATGTACTTAGTTCTTAATTTAAAATTTGCTGGATTTAAGCAAAGCTGGTGGTGCTCCAGAGAATGGGTAGGTGAGGATGGAGCATAAATCACCCAGAAAGGGGTGTGAACCTGGAGAAAAGGTGCACAGTTGTCATCTTAGACCCAAAGGAAGAAAAAGTGGTGGCCTTTCATGATTGAAAATTCTGCTTAGTAGCCTGGCATCACAAGCATTTGCCCAGGCTGTGTGGTGGAGACCATCCAACCCTGATTCCATGACTCCATTCCTCCATGCCAGCTTGAATATCTATGGAAATGTAGATCCAATTTCATTACTTTAACTTCTTCTGAACACTTGCACACCGTGCCAGAACACTTGAGACCTCATGTGGCAGTCAGTGCTTGCTGAAAGCAGCCAGGAAGTTAGAATAATAATGTCGTCATGTTGCATATTTACATACTGACTTTCATTTCAGAAGAGTCTGAAGCACTTTGCACTGTGAACACTTGGCTGGGGCTGGCATCCTGCCACCTTAGAAAACGAGGGTAAGTGAATGACAGGTATGTGTGCAGCCTCCAAGGACAACAGGAAACAGTGGGACTGAGGATACGGAGGCCAGTTTTATAATGTGATCTTTAGCTACTAGTCATTTAGAGACTTCATTTTAAATTTAATTCCCACGGAGATACTATCTACATTATTCATCTTGCTTATGTCAAAATGGACTGTCAGACAATGAGGTAGATGAGATACATAAGATTCAAGTATAGGGAACAATTAATCTCAGGATTTCCCACTATCTTCAAAAGTTGTCCTTTCCTTGTTACAGACATGGGTTCATCAAAATTCGTGTACTGTCTTCCTCCTCAGTAATAACGCACACACACTCATTTCATTTATGCAACTGTACACTTCAGAATAAAGTGGATAACCAGGGGCTTCTTCTAGTTCATAACCAAACTTGGTCTGACCTAATAATCTCGGCCTTCAGTGTTTTCTCATAGGCACTGGCTACATTCATGTCTATGAAGTAAAGTGACCTTGTAAATATTTTTCTACATGCAACATAAATCAAGCTGGAGTTGAAGCATGTTGGTTACACAATGACAGTTCATTGAACATGTCTTACCAGTTGAAAATTGTGATTTGAGAAATAACTCTTTCTCACTCACAGTAAAAATAATTAAGCACAACCTTAACAAGAAATGTATACACACAATATAAGGAAATGAAAGATTTGAATAATCTTGAATAATGAATGTTGAATGTTTTTGTTTTTTAAGTTGAAGCAATAGTTTTTAATCAAGCAAATTCTAATGTGTTTTAGAATGGAGTGAGGTGGGGCGAATTAAAAAAGTTTTTTTTAAAAAAAAATTGGAAGGATAAATGAATAACTATGATCAAGAAATTTTTGCACATATTTAATAACACATAAAAGATGAACATTGAAAGAAAAATTGATGTATAAGATGCCAACATCATGCCTCTTTGGTGTTGCAGTGGGTTAAGTCTCCTCACTATGAAGCTAACAGCAGCTACGAAGGCCTGAGTTCAATCCTGGCTGGGGAGCTGACCCACATGGCACAGTAGACCTTTCCTGTGTCACCTGCTGTTCTTCTCAGCAGTATATTTCAGTTAATCCACCTGTTCTACTCCCCACTCTGTCTCTGTCTCTGGTGAATTCTCTCAAGCCTGCCCCTAGACCTCTGGCCTACCTCCCAGCTCTTATATACGTAAATAAATAAAATTAAAATCTTTACATAAAAAAGCCAGCATCATATAAAGAAGAAAGCATTATTGTTGAGCGGTTGAGTTTAAATATCTGGGAAAATTATATTAATTTCTTAACATAGTAATTACTTAAACTGATTTGAGATGACCCAAATCTACCTCCAATATATTGCCTTGAGTATATTCTAAATTAATTAAAAAGCAAAAAGCTAGAAGTGAATTGTAAAAACAGAAGGAAATATACGTAACAAATCACAAAGGAAAATGCTAGCAAAAGTCACATAAAATTAAACTTTATGTTAAAAGTCATCATAAATTTAAAAAACTTACATAGGAAAAAATTGTTATAAAATGTGATAGATTGTGGATGGGAGTTCCAATAAATTCAGTAAGTAACTGAAAAATTTTTTCATTGATTTTTTATTTATAATAAAATAAAAACAACTAACATGATGGGTAGAATTAATAATGCTACATACAAGACTTATAAAGTATTATTTTAAGAGAAAAATCTAATAATGAAAATATTTATGATCAAATAAGATTGTTAAAAAAGGAAATAAATGGCTTTAGCTTTAAAAATTGGGTAGGTTTGAAAAAAAGTTGGAGGCAGTATAACAGATCGTTAATTGTAATGGAAGTTTATCTTCTTCATACCTTCCTATAATTCTCAAATTTTCTGTAACTAATATGTTTCACTTTCATAATCAGAATGTTTCCCTGATTTTCTCTAACATCATTATTGAAGGAAGACTAGCAGAGAAATAAAGGAATTGCTATTCATTATGATGTTATATGGGTTATTTCTTTATTTGTATTGAGGTAACATTGATTTATAACACCTTATGTGATTTGGAGGGGTAAGATCACACCCTTCAGCTGTACATTAACACACCACATCCACCACCAGGACTCCCATGGGTCTTTACCATAATCCATTGTATCTTTTTTTTTTTTGTCTTTTTATATGCTATCTTAAATTATTTTCAAAAAGAAGCAGGCATTTATTAAACTCTGTAATGGGATTTTCCCACAGCTTATTTCACTTCATACAACATACTACACTATAGACATCTCTCTCCACTCTACAAAAGAATTGGAGACTTGGAGAAAAGTGAATTGGGCCTTTGCTAGACAATTCCAAAGTTTTGCAGGCCATATTCTACCATATGACTTCACCATTTTAACCAGGATGCTTTCTCTCCGTATTCAGAATCTCTACAAAATAAGCAAGAAAAAAGATTTCAAAACATTTAGAAATATAGACACCAGATCTAGCCTCAAGCTCAGCATGCAGGTAAAACCTTCAAGAAAAAAAAAAATGAAACACATGGTGGAGGATTATGTATGCTTTCCTAGTCGCTCACTCCTGGCCACCAAAAAACAAAGTAAAATAGTCTGTAATGTTGGCAAAGTTTTGAAAAGCAAATACATTGGGATAAAATTTTTATTTTAAAATCTCTTTCATCAGATTCTATATTCCCCCACTGTGGTCTCCAACCAATGAAGTAATTACTCTTTATATACAGTATGTGACCCAAAACTGCAATAGGTAATGGAATTGCTCTGTGTTGCATTCCAATATTTCATACCTTTTTCACTAATGTTCAATACTTTATTAGTAGAGAATAAATTGGTACATTTCTTTTATTGTCGTTTTTGCTTTCCTTTATAAAACAACATGGATGAAAGAAATATCTTAAGGTAGTTAATCATCCAAAGGCTTGAAAGTGACACTTTTTTTTTTACCCCTTTTTTGGGTTTTTTTTTAAGGTTTTAAAAAAAAAATTACCCATAAAAACAGCTATAACTATAAATCTGAGAACATGTGAGATTTATACTGCACAACTGTTTCTAATGATTCGCTGTAATTTTTTAAAAAAATCTCATTTAAGTAGTCTACAAAACATCGATAATTGCAAAATTTGAAAGAGTCTTTCTCATTCACCATTTTTATTGTCACATACCACAAAGAGTTAACTAGAATCTTCCAAAGAAGTATGTACTTCCCAACTAGAAGGTATTTCAGAAAGCCTAGAGATCTAGTGAATCAATAGGACTATCTGAAATATTTGGAGAATTCTGTTTGATATCAAAATGGCAAGTACCCCATCTACTGATTCTGTTCTGAAGGGTAATGGAGCCAAATTGGCAGAAGGTATTTCAGAAAGTCTAAAGATCTAGTGAAGCAACAGGACTATCTGAAATATCTGGAGAATTCTACTTGAAATCAAAATGGCAAGTACCCCCATCTATTGATTCTGTTCTGAAGGGTACACGGAGCCAAAGCGGCAGACATGAGGAACTTGTGATGAGACGCTGGGTGAGTCATGTCCCCAGCTGTTTCCTGCTGTGGTCAATCAACCTACTGAGTGGTCATTGGCATTTCTGTGACTCAGAGAAAATGAATCCATTCAACATCTTTGCTGTCCTGATCAGAGCAGGTATGTAGAATCTGTTTGTTCCAAATAATAATGTTATGAAATGAATGTCATTTCACTTACTAGGGCGAGACAGTATCTTCAGAGTGCGAAGAAAGGAGGTAGTTAATACACTAGGACAAGTATAAAATGGAACCATCCCAACAACTAGGCCATATGGCCAGCGTACTTAGTATTTTTGGGAGAAAGCTTTCAGATTTGCAGTCCAGAAATACACTTCTTAAATCTTCCTGTGTGACCTCTGGCAGAGTTGATCAATAGGATTAACATTTTCCATGAGACATAATTATGATTCAATTTACTAATGATTATAGCTCTTCCACGAGTAAATATATTCTCACATAGCATAAAATGTACAATTGCATTTGCAATATGTTTGTTTCATGTGATTTATTTTCATACTAAAAATGAATTTGGTATACAACTTTCTAATTTATTTAGAAAATGACTTGCTAAACAGACTTCCTCTCAGATTATATTTCTAACCTATGAAAAATATATGTAGGGATTGAACTATAGAACACAAAGAAGATGAGATATTTCTCTGTGCCAATATTCCTTGTTTTTCAGATCAAGAAAGTTACATTTCAGCCTGAAATCTAGAATATTGAAATTCGCACAGAGAGCAGCTTGGCAACTCACAAAGACCGTTGGCTACTGAATCTTATTTTAGTGTCTTACTCAGTTCTTTTTATATCAAATCCTATACAGGTTACCTTGTACCTTGGCTCTTTTCCTGATAGTAACCCTAGAAATAGGAATCCTCCTCTGAGACACTGAAGGATTCTGTGGTAGATATAAGACTAAGAGGTCAAATGGACAGCATTTAAGACAGAATATATTTCTTTAAAAAATAAAACAGCTCATGTAAACACCTACATTCCACAGTGACAAAAACAACTTAATTAATGAGGAGAAGAGCACAAGGGACTGTGGTGATGATGGTTGTAGAACCTTGGGACTACACCTGAAGGGAGAAATGAGAGGGGAAAATTATATACTGCCCAAAATTACTGATGCAAGAAAAGAAATTTTTTTTTAAAGAATAAATAATATAGCTAGAGTTTGTAGTACAAATCCTGGTATAAATAATCTATAGTTAGTAGCAGTAGTAGTAATAAAATTATATACATACATTTCCTTACTAAAAGATTCAAATTAGTTTTATTTTTGTTTACATAAAATAGTTTTAAAAGTTTGAATTGTTAAATGTAGCAAATATGTACTTTTTTATGTATGCTTTCTTTTGCTCCATATGACATAATGTTAACTTGTCAGATTCCATTGCAGAAAATGATGGTAGAGTCTTTGTTACATTGAGATTTTTTTCTTTTTGCTGACTCTGCACAGGTTTTTTTTTTTTTTTAATCCCTCCAGACTGAGCATTTACCTGGGCTTAACTTTTTGCTTCCCCTGCTGCAAGGGAACTCCATGCTTTCAATACTCATTTTCTACACTACAGTTTGTAATGGCATTTCATTGTGCTTTGCACTATTAGGTTAGTGTTATACATCGTGATTATAAAATAACTAAAATTGACCAGAAAATAAAATAACTAAAATGTCCCCTGTGTTAGACAATGTAAACAACAGTCATTTTAAAATGGCAGTTGGCACTCTTGAGGGTTATAATAAAAGCGAGGAAGGAAAGAATAGAAGGAAAAGAGAGGGAAGAGAGAAGATAGGAGGGAGTAAAAGAATGAGGAGGCTGACGAAATCAGAGAGATGGGGAGGGGAAGGAGGGAAAACTTGGAGGTGAAACACTTCAAGGGACTGAAGAAAGATGAGGAGGAAACAGAGCTTGGAGAAAGACAAAAATGGTAAGGAAAACATCTTGAATCCGAAACAATATGAAAAGTCAAGGCCAAATCAAAAGTTACCAGCCATGTTAATCTCTAATTAGGAAAAAAAAAAAGTAAAAGTCTTTACATGGTGATTATTTTCCATTAAATATAAGTGTAAACATTGCAAAAGACACCCAGTGCGTTTTGACCTTTTGTCTGGTGGGAGAACATCATGGGGCCACATTCCCTGCGATTGAGACCCCTCTTGAAGCAGGCCCAACAGGGCTCGCAAATCTCCTAGTCCTAATGATTTAAGAAAACTTCTATCTGTTCCTGCTAGTACTTGAAAGCTCTTAAAAGATTAGGACTATATATCAACATCAGAACCTTTGACTTAATCTCCTTGCCAGCAGGCAGGAAGTGCACTTTCTAGAGAGTGGCTCTAAAGATTAACGCAGGCTTTGGTCCCCAAGAAGTTCTGTTTCCAAGCAAAAGAGCCAAAGGGCCTGGCTCCTGGCTCAAGGCGAGAGAAACCACAGCAGAGGCCAAAGGCTGCTGTTCCCGAGCAACTAGAGAGGAAAACCAGCGATAAAGGATACTCTCACTCTGGACCTTATGGTATAATATGGGAAAAGAAATTGTGTGCCTCAGGGATTTTCAGTAAAGTCAAAATGAACAGATTGTGGCAAGACTTTGAAAATGGGAAAGCATACTCTGTAATGCAGTGGTTTAAACAAACATATAAGTGCCTTTCTTTAACCCCCATTTGAGTGGGGAGAAAAGGTTACATCAGGTGTGTCCTAAGATCTCTTCTGGTTCCAATTAACCACTTTGCAGAGAAGATAACAAGGCTGTGAAATAGCTTCTGCACCTCAGAGCCATTTAAAAGCTTACTTGAGGACATTGCTGGTGGGCAGAATTTCTCTTACCCTTTCTACAGGTTCAGTAATTGAAACTTTACAGAGAGAAGGTAATAGAAGGATTGAGCTTGTTTCTGAATCCAAATAGCAAATGCTAAGGTAGTTTTTCCGTTTCCCAACTTAGAATAAACAAGCTGTGTTTCTTAAAAAAAAAAACCTCTTTTGAGGGCCTCCCTGGTGGCCTAGGGGTTAAGTCTCAGTGCTATGGCTTGAGTTTGATCCCTGGCCAGGGAGCTAACCCATATGGCACAGCAAACCTCTCCCATCTCGCCTGCTGCTCCCCTCAGTGGAGTATTTCAGTCAGTCCACGTGTTCCGCTCCCTACTCTATCTCTGGTGAATCCTGTCACCCCCTTGCACCTCTGGTCTATATCCAGTTCTTCTATGCAAAACAAACAACTTAAAAAAAAAAATCTTTGAACTCATTTATTTTATTTTCAATGTATGTTTAATAGTGTTGGAGTTCAAATGCACAGCTGAACGGGCAACTAAGTATAGAGATTATCCTATTATGCCAGATGACCGCTGTCTTATTTAGATGATAACTAGATGTCCCACTGTCTTTATTGCTAAGAGTGGTTCCATGATTTCCTCTTGAACATTGGACTTAGCTTCACCTGCAAAATGGGGGCAACAACAGAACCTGCCTTTGTAATGGTTATAAGGTATGTAGTTTCATCCATTTGAAACATTTGCCATAAATGCCTGGATCTAGAAAATACTCAACTATATTAGTCATTTATAATAACACAATGAAGATAATGAAGCTACTACTTTTACGTGTTAAATCTTCTTAAAACTTAGTAAAAAGGACAGATTGTTCTTTCCACCTACTTATGATATACATCACCTCACAAGTATCTTATATAATAATTTTGTGTAATTTCTTTGTTCTCTAATTCAATCATGGCTCAAGGTGTCAGGGGGATAGGATGTCCTGATACAGGTTTTGTGAACTCTGCCCCCACCCCAGACACCAGAACTACAAATCCCAGCAACACCAAAGAGAGGATTGCTGGGACTTGAAGGTGGAGCTAAACAGCCAGGTTTGATATAAAACCAAACATGTGGGTCTTTGGAGGGCTCTTGGCCTCTTGGCTCATGGCTGGTCTCTTGGCTTTTCACTGGCTGTTAGTGTGCTATTAAGGTTTGAGGTCAACAGAACTGGTAGGACGCATTGACCAATTTATCTCTCTCTCTCTATTTTTCCATGAGTTATTAATTTCCCTATCTCTTATAAATAAGTGCATTATTAACCTTTTTGTCTGTGCCTGCAGTTGAAACTTATTACTAAGTCCCTTTAAGTCACGAGTGATAGTCAGGCAACCCAATTCACACTGGGACTGTCCTGTAACAAAGGATGGCATTAAATCTTAAACCATACTTATACAAGCCACACAAGAGTGGTTGGTGGGTGGCCTGAAATCTCACTCAAACTTCTATGTCAATTGATGCCTACTCTCTTTAGGACTGCCTCACTTGTTCATATCCATGATACGTGATTTGAAATATGGTAATCTGAGCAGAGCTGATCTATGTGTAGCATTCATTCATCACTGAAAGTTGTACGTTCTCTGAAAGCCAGGGCTAGTCATACACATGTAAAGACACACATCTTGCTCAAGTAAGACAAGCATGCAACATGTGATTTTATCTGTCCAAGCTTATGTAGGTAGAATTTCCTATTAGAATTGATTTATTCTTCAACAAGCCTTGTGGCTAAATCTAGGCCAGAATTTGCTGCTTAATATTATGCTTAAAAGCATAAGCTTTGTTGCTGATCTACTTACTAGTATTTGATCAAGGAAATATTATTATTTTACATATATATGTACACACACATATATATGAGACATATGTGAGAAGATGTGGAACCTTGGATAGATTTCTTTTCCTTGAATAGATTTGTTATAAAAATAATTGTGTGGAACTTTATGGTTTATAAAGCATTTTGAATTTAGCTTCCTACTTGGAAACAGGGCAGGTGGTTTCCCTAATTTACAGAGAAGAAAACTGAGACATGGAGTTCAGATTTTATTTCGAGTCAGAAAGGCTTCCTGGGACTTTAATCCATGTCCTATAACTGAAATTGGGCTCCTTTCAGATCACTGTCAAGAAACCATCAAGTTACATATGGTATTTTTTCACTCCATTGTTTTAGATATTTAAACTTGGCTCTTTCCTAAAGCTAACCGTAAGTTATAATCAAATTGTGTGAGAAAAAAATCATATTAGTATTATGAAAACAATGCTCTTTGTGACATCTCCAAAACCAAGTAAGGATTACTTTGTGAAATCTGGAGGCTATTTTTCTTTACAAATATTTTACAAGACAAACTTGTACCTTTTTAAAAAGGTCCATCTGTTGCAAATTATCCCTCACAGAAAGAGAAAGAATCACCATCCTTTCTTCCTATCTGAGCTTAAAAGAGATTTGTTGACATATTCTAAGGCCGGCATAGACAAAACAGCACAGGAAAGAGGAGGCGGTCAGCAGGGCCAGGGCTCAGCTTTGCTTAAACTAATCCCACATGCCCCATGAACCATTAGCTGTTTTTTATTTCCTGCTCTAAAGATCTGTAGTGAAAATAATCTGGGGTTGGGGAAAGCTGCACTTATTATTTTTTCCCCCAACAAGATGCTGTGTTAGCAAATAGAACATACGAGCCACCTTCAGCAAACCAAGGTCTTTAATAAACCATTTTTCAAACACTACTGGTATTTCCTTTCCAAACAAAGATGGACTGTGACTGGAATCAATTTCATCATTTGTATGGTTACAATTGCCAACTTTCTGGAAATAATCGCCATTTAAATACTGGATAATATTTTTTTATATGAAGCCAGCAACAGTTTTATTGCTATTTAATTTTCATGATTTGTTTGCTTGCTTGTTTTCAGTGCTCAAAGAGCATGATGTTTGGGGATAGAATAAGTCTTAAGAAAAATGTCAACGTGGTGTTAATGGTCTGACTTGAATCTACCAAAAAAGGGAAATGAAATTAACCTAAGGAAAAAAAAAACAATTTGCTCCACCATTTTGGGCCTTTCTTCCTCAGTTTCCTTATAAATTATACAACATGATGACATCATCTGCTATTTTCAGACCTTGGTATCATGTAGGAAATCAAGGTCAGTATTGAGGACTCAATCGTGTCTGTAAGAAGATAATAGGGCTCTTCAGTGAAATACAACAAAACAGAGGTGATGTGAGTACATATAAGGGGCCTGGTGGATCCGAGGGAACTGAGCCCTTTTTCTATATTGCTGCCATATGTAGCACATACCTGAATAACAACTTCATGCTCTATGGGATGTTGTTGACATATGGGATGGCCCTATCCTCTAAACCTCTTCCTCATTGCAAACTAAATCACTAAAACAGGCTCACTCTGAGGTCAAACTATGAAAAATGCCAAAGGTCCACTTTATAGAGCTGATGGCCAAATTGTGACTTACTTAGTTCTAGGCATCATGGTCTTTTAGTTTATTTGGAGAATAGGCTAGGAAAGGATAAGACAAACTTACGACTCAATTTGAAAAGTATATCAAATTCTTACATTGGGGATGGCCATTAATAGGATAAAATAAAACCTTAAGAAATGGTAGTCTATGTATCCGCATTTAAAATTTCTTCACTTAAAACTGAAGTAAAATGAACATGGATCTAGGCTATGATGTACTTTCCTAGGCTTGTCCTAATCAGGGAGAGGGGTGTAGGCTTGAATGCCAAATGCTGGATTTTACAGCTGAGGGACTGTGGATAAGTTAACCCCTCAGATTCTCAGTTTCCTCATTAATAAAAGGAAAATGTCTGCATGACAGTGTTGATGTGGGAACAGAATATATCCATGTATATAAAGTAATAGACACATTCATAGATGTTAAAATTTCTTTCCCTCTAGTTGTTTTTTTTTTTTTTTTTTTTTTTTTTTTTGCCAAATCTCACTCTTATATTCTATTTTTCTTTTGTATTTTGAGGCCTGATGATCATGCACAATACTTAAGCTGTATTCTGTTTGGCAAAATGTCAGTCCATTCCTTGCATTCATTTTACTCACTATTTATTAATTGGATGCCAGCTACATATTAGACATGTTCCCAGACTCTGAAGATAGAGAAATAAACAATACAGTACCAAAAAATATATAAATAAAGAAGGAAAAATGGCTGAAAGTGAAAAGAACAATGAAAAGATTTGAAATATGTGCTTGTGCTGGGGTAATCAGGTGTCTGAGAGTCAGGTGTCTGAGAGGGCTGCTCTAAGGATGTACTTCAGAGTTGAGGACTATTTTGGTCAGGATACTAGACACTACTCAGGAATTTTAAACAAATAAAATTTAGTACAGAGAAGTAGCTACATTGGTGATGGAAGGACTGAGAATCAAATAGAGTGAAATACACTCAAATTTCAGGAAGCCACGACCAGATGGAAGTGACGTCACTGGAACCCAGATGCCAGCCCTGAATGAGGCTGGTTGGCAGTACTTGGGATTATGGTGTCTCTGGTGGGAAAATGAACTATTATGGAGATCAGCAGTAGTTATTTCTGGAAAATGTCCCTCCCAAATATGGGGGTGTAAGTGGCAAGTGGAGGGTGGTGATCAGGAAAAAAGAAAGGGAAGGAGAATCAGATAGAAATTGTCCATTTTTACTCCTTCATCCTTTTTCCATTCTCCTTACATAATCTCCCATGGGCCAAATTCCCCAAAAGCCTTTGTCAAGGGAGCTAGGAAATGTATTTTCAGAAGGATGGTGGGATCAACAGGAGGCCAACAGGAAAAGGGAATCTTAATGACCAGAAGGAGCTAGTCAAAGGAAAGAGATTAAGTGGACCCAGTATGGTAATGCAGATGTGCTAGAGTATCTTGCTGGGGGGGAGGGGGGAGGTGCAGAAAACATGGAGCCAAGTAAAGGGAGGAGTGTCATAAGCAGGGAAATAATGCCACCGAGGGCCAAGTACACCAGAATATGGAGTTGTAAGCCTTATAGGAATCCATTAGAGTGTTTCAATCAAGGAATCACGTTTAAAATCACATTTTTAAAAGATCATTAGACCTATGTATTGTAGAGCATAAACCTGAGAGCAGGTATTCACATGGGGATGGTACCATACGTGGACATTACAGAAGGTCTAGAGGTCAAATTACTACAGATTTGTCAATTGGCTCTGGGTGGTGAGAAAAACAGAAATCAAGGAAATATGTACTTTTTTTTTTTTTTTTTTTGCTTGAACAACTGGATAAATAAGGCTGGCTTTATTGAGTTGGGGAAGAATAGAAGAGCAGCAAGTTTGGGAAAAGAAATGAACTGTGTTTGTGTGATGAAAAAGTATGAGATGGCTGTTGGAGAGCCACGAGGTGACAGAAATAAGAAGGTGAATCTGTGATAGGTCAGGCTTGGAGATACAGAATTCGCATTTAGAAGGCCCTTAAAGTCACAGGAACAGGAAGAGTCACCCCAGAAAAGATTAAGGACAGAAGGGCCTCAAGACAGAGTCCCAAGGCAGAACAAATCCTAGCTACTTAGCAGATGATGAGGAACCAGCAAAGGAGACTGAAAGACTTGGGGGGGGGGGGGATATTGAAGCCAAAGAAAGGATTTCAAAAGAAAGTGTGCAAGAAGGAAGAAGAGACAATCTCTGAAACTGCTGAGAGATCAAGATGTGCTAGTGGATTTGGGAAATGCGGACTATTGACAAAAGTGAATTCAGCTGAGTGGTGGAGACGCTTTGGATAGAATGAGCAGAGAATGTAAGTGAAAAGTCAATACATTGACTGTAGATACCATGATCAGAAAGTTCTGGTAAGAGTTGCTAAAAGCTGGGAAGGTAGTGAAAAGTATAGGTGTGGGGTCAAAGAGGGTATTTCTTTTTTTAAGATGTGAAACCAGCCATACTATTCAAATTATGATCTGCATTTTAAAAAGATCCCCAGCTAATTCATATGCAGGCTAAAATTTGAACAGAGCTAGGCTAGGGCATATTTGCTTGCTCTTCGAATGATATAGAAGAGAGGAGAAAAGGGTGGTGCAGGAAAATGTCACTAATTGAAGCAGAAATGTGTTTTCAAAGGGATAAGACAGCACACAAGTGAAGGGGAGAAGCAGGGGTCCTCTTCCCTGGGGCCCAGAGGAAAGGTAAGAGAATAGAACAGGTGAAATATGTCTTGGACTGATTGTAGAAGGAAGTGAACAGGTGGAGTTCCTAGTTGTGTGTGTTTTCTCAATGACAAAGGAGGCAAAATCATTAGCTGAGAGTGAGCAGGAGCAGCAGTAGTGCAAAACTGTGGAGGAGACAGCACAGGGGCAAGACTTTTCACCAAGAGATTCACTGTCCTCAAGTTTGTTCACTGGCCCTTTAGGTGATCAGTATAGGCGCTGCATATCTGACTTGTTACTGATTTTGCATTTCAGTCTCCTTCATTACTTTAATTAAGAATTTTATCCACCTTGCCAGTTGGTCTTTTATCTAACCTCTTTTTATAAAGCATAAAAGGATGTCACAAATCCTCCTGTTAAAAAATCTAAGGCAGGGCCCTCCCTGGTGGCACAGTGGGTTAAGGCACAGCACTAAGAAGCTAATGCCACTTCAGCATGAGTTTGAACTCTGGACCGCCCGGGACATGATCCACAAGGCGTGGCAGATCTCTCCTGACCCGCCCACTGCTCCCCTCAGCAGTGTACTTCGTCGATCTGCCTGTTCTGCTCCTTGCTCTGTCTCTGGTTAATCCTCTCACCACCCCTGCACCTCTGGCCTGTACCTACTTCTGTATGCATAAATAAATCTTAAAAAAAAAAAATCTAAGTCGGTGTTGTATTCAATTGCCAAGATTTGCTACTATAAGGAGGGAAAGGAACCTTCTTTTGAATAGAACCTTCTTTTGTGGGTCCTGGCCCAGAACAGGGAGGATCCAATCTGTACCCAAGCCAAAAAAATCTGGGAACAATAAGAAATCTTTCTTTCTTTCCATCTCATCAATTCCTGCTTTTTATTCCTGGGTTTTTTTTTTATTTCTCTCTTTATTTTTTAAGATTTGTTTATGCATACAGAACTGGGATACAGGCAAGAGAGAGGACTCACCAGAGACAGAGTGGGGAGCAGAACAGGCAGATCAGTGTACACTGCTGAGGGGAGAAGCGGCCGAGACATGTGCTGGGCCATGTGGGTCACCTCCAGGGCTGGGGATCGAAGTCACAGTGAAGTGGCTGCTGCTAGCTTGCAGTGCTGAGTCCTAACCCATTGCCCCACCAGGAAGGGCCAGCTTCAATTTAGGACTTAGCTAATTACAGGTAACTTAAGTTTATTTCAATATGCTGAATGATGACAGGAAATCAGTCTCTAAAAGTGAGAGCCCACCAGGTGTATATTACCTATCAGAGAAAATTATTTGCTATTACTAGGAAGGTTCTTTGGTGACTTCTGATTTATTTACATTCAATCATATTAAAGAGGAGAAAATTTATTATATGTTGCTCTTCTTTTGTAAAACTCGAGTATCCATGTTCTGACTCTTTAAAGAAACACCCTGTAATTTATATTCTACATGCGACTTTTCCTCATTCTTGTTTGTCCTGGAGAGTTCAACAGGCAAGTAAGAATGAGAAATTGCTTTTGAGGTAAATTGCAAAAGAGTTGGTGACAGAGAAGGCTGGCATACATGTGGTGACCTGGAAGCAAATTTGTTTTATTTTTTAACTTTGTTTGTTGAGGTAAAGTTGGTTTACAACAGTGTAGCTTTGGGGGTTATAGGTTCAAACCTCCATAAATGCATATCTTCACACCTTGCTCACCACAAAAGCCTCAACAGTCCTCCATCATGCTCTGTGTGCCTCCTCCTGCCCTGACTCACACCCTACCACCTTCCCCTTCTGGTTGGCTCAGATGTGGCGCAGGCAGATGTGAAGAATTTACTGCTTGTTGGGTTTTGGCTGACCCTTAGCTATGTTTCTCTCTATTCTACATATAAGTGACACCATCTGTACAGAAGCAAGTTTTAAAGCCAAACCTTCCTTCTATAAGGAGGAGCTCACAGGGCATCTCCCTAAAGCACCTCTGTCAGCTGTCAGTTGTTGCACTCTGCTCATCCTATGACATCCCTTCTTCCCCATCCCCACATATTTCAGTAAAAAATTAGAAATAGATAACTCATCACCATTTGGTAATGTCTATAATAACAGAATAAACACTTGCAGTTGTGGATCACAGTTAATGTTCGCATCTCCAGCCAGAGAAACACCCGCACACCACACACACACACTAACTACATGGCAGCTTGACTAACTTGACTACTTTTTAAAAAATATTTATTTATTTATGCATACAGAACTGGGGTACAGGCCAGAGTTGAAGGGTCAGTGAAAGGCTTCACCAGAAACAGAGTGGGGAGCAGAACAGGCTGACTGACAAGTACACTGCTGAGGGGAGCAGCGGGCAGGTCAGGAGAGGTCTGCCGCATCATGTGGTCACCTCCTGGGTGGGGATCGAACTCTTGTTGAAGTGGTTTAGCTTCTTAGTGCTGTGCTTTAACCCACTGCTCCACCAGGGAGTCACTCCACCAGTGACTATTTTTACGCATGTTCTTGACCATACCAAGAGAGAGTGTGAGTACCCATGTCAAATGTTAGAATCTCCAACTGAGGTTTTAGAATTTGGGAAATATTCCCCCTGCAAGAACAAGTGATCTTACTTCCAGTTCTTTTCATAGTATTCATTTCAGAAGGACAAAGAAAATATACCCAATAAAATGAAGCTGGGGGTTTATTTTCTTACAGATTTTATTAAGTCACTATATACATGGTAGAGTTCAAAATTGTTCTGAGTCTAAGCTCAATCCCAAACTTTAAAGCTTTTTGCCTATTGCCTGGTATATAGTAAGTTCTCAAAAATGTTCCCTAATATAATTCTAATGTTATCACTATGATTTTTGTTATTGTCATTAAGTGTTGGAAGACAAGTTACAATAAAACTTGATTTCTCCTACCTGATTTTGAATGTTTCTAAGATATTGGATATATACAACATTTAAACGCCTCTGTTTATGAATACACCCTGATTGAGCATAAAAGTTACAACAATCTGCTCTTCCTCAAACACACTGTGCAGAGTTGATAGAAATTATTTTTAACCTTCTGGTTTGTGTGACTTTTTGGCATCTACTAGCATTATGAATTAGATATTTTATCTGTGCCAAACTGTCGCTATGCAGAAATACAAATAGAAGTATCATTTGTCAGACAAATAGCTGAGGGAAACAGATACAACATTATAAACAGACATTTAGAAAAGAAGATTTCTGTTATTCACTTTATTAGCCCAATTGCCAAAAATTTCCTTCTCATTTTCTGCATTCTTGTTTTTTTATTTTTTTTTTGAGAGTCACTAAAATACCATTGCTTAGTAAAATGGAGTTTTATGTCTTTTAACTTGTCAAAGATAATTAGCATTATCAGTTAAAACATGAAATAAACAGTCAGATAGCAATTGTAAGGTCATTCTGTGGAAGAGCCACCTAGTGGCAAATGTCCTGTGAGTTTTATCAGTACAGGGAAGAAATCAGTCTTCAGTGACTGCACTTAAAAAGCATGGCTTTAAGAACTACTAAAAAGCAGTATGGTGATATTAAATAAAGGACTCATTGACAGGCAACTTTTTTCTAACATTGCTGATTGCTATGATTTTTTCTGCCTGTATAAAATGTTCACACATTAAAAGGTTTATATATATTTTCCTTTGCATTCTATTAACTAATTAAAAAAAATTAATCAACATTTATAGTGCTTAGTTGAATCATCCAGTTATAACTTATGAAATTGTTTTATATGTTAAAATTTGATGCTTAGATTGTTTAAAGTTGAGTATTGCATAATTATCAAGTGATTTTTATATATTACAAATATGACAAATATGATCATTCTCATCTACTTTTTATATAAGCAAGCTCATTGCATTAGGGAATGTTAAAAAAAAGAACTTGTTGGCCTTTCCTGGTGGCGCAGCGGGTTAAAGCACAGCACTGACAATCTAAAGCCGCTTCCGCATGAGTTCGATTCCCACCTGCCCCGGAGGTGACCTACATGGTGTGGCAGACCTCTGCTGACCCGCCCGCTGCTCCCCTCAGCAGTGTACTTTGTCGATCTGCCTGTTCTGCTCCCCACTTTGTCTCTGGTGAAGCCTCTCACCACCCCTGAGTCTCTGGCCTGCACCCCAGTTCTGTATGCACAAATAAATAAAATAAAATCTTTTTTTTTTTTAAAAAAAAAAGTACTTGTAAGAACAGTGGAAAATCTTTTTGTTAATTCAGTAGTAAAAAAAAATTATTAGGTAGAAGACAGAGAACAGTGAAGAACAGAGAATTTCCCATTAAAAGTCCTGCTTTATCTTATTTTCAGGAATTATGTGAGTGATGAGGAATTTCTCAGAGCTAGAAGATGGACATCAAAAGGTTTGTGGCTTTAGGCAAACATCCAAAATCCAGACTAATGTAATAAGTTCTTCAGTGTCCTCAGGCATGGCAAAAGATCGATAGAGGATTTTCATCTTCTTTTCTTGGAACAAAATTCTAGAGGTCTCAGAGAAGGTGTGTGTATATTTTGTATCAGCTCCTTATAGGAGTTAATCACTGGGGTCTTGGAATGGTCCCAACTCCCCAGACAATACTCTCTCCCCACAAGGAAAAATGGGATGAATCATACCTCAAAGGATCTTTAGTAGGGTTGGTTAAAACGTTTGATTAATAAATTCGTTCCCTTTCCATTTATAAACCAACAATAAGTTCTTCACTCACACCAGACATGGTGATGGATGTGAGAAAAAGAAAATGAGTAGGTTCATGAACATTTTCTCCCTGCCAGGAAATATACTAAACTCAACTTGCATATTTCTAACTTTACTTGCATTAGAAATGTGGCCCCACAAAGACCACATATTCTTTGATCTTTCTGAGATCCTATCAATATATCTCCATCTGTAAATGGAGATATATTGATAGGATCTCAGAAAGATCAAAGAATATATTATCTGCTGAGTGGAAATCAGACCTAGATGTGTCTGTAGTCGAACACAGGGAAAAATCAAAAATCAAGTCTAATTTACTGAAAAGATATCAGTGTATATGTAACTATTCAGTGAAATAGTCCAACCCTCATTCTGTGATCACTCCTAAGTGCTGAGTGATATTGTAATTAGCATTCAAATTATCCCCTCATGTACCTCCAATACTCACTAAATGTACCAGCTGCCACTTACATACCACCACCATCCTTTCCAGAATTTCTGTAAGCAGTGCTGATCAAATGCAAACACTCACTAGTGTTCATTAAAATAGCTGTTCATTCCTCTATAGATAGCCTTGCATGAAAAAAAAATATGCCTTTTTTTTTAGGTGCAGTCTTAGAAAACTTATTGTACTTCTTTCTAATCATAAGAATAATTTGCATCTATTGTGGAAAACTTGGAAAATAAAAACAAGCATAGGAGAAAGTAAAGATCTCTAGTAAACACTGCCAGCATCACATCCTTATAGTTTATTTGCTATTAGTCATTCTGTAATTGTTAATCATCTGGTTATAATAAGTTAGGCATTATGTTAGATGCTGTTGAACAAGATAAGTTTATTCCAGAATCTGATGTTATTATATAACTGTGTTGCATTTTACAAAGGAGATGTGTAGTGTGCATATAAAAGACACATTTCTTGATTTTAATTGCTAAATGCTGAACATTTATTGAGTCCCTTCTTGATTTTATCACTGTAAGTAATGATGCTAAGAACATATTAGTACTTACGTACAAGTATACCTTTTAGAATATCCTTAGGCCAAAGTTCTAGAATTTGAAATGCAGAATAGGGAAAATTCACATTTTAAAGTCTTTTTAAAAAGAAAAAGACTTTAAAAAATAGATACTGCATGTTCAACAATGTAGAAAAGTCTCTTTTTAACTCTGGCTCCCAGCCAATTTGTTCCCCTCCTTGAAAGTAAGAATGTCACCAATTTCTTATATATTCTTTAGAGATAATTTGTGTATAGTCGAGCAAATATGTATGTAGTTATGAGTATGTTTGTATTATTTTCATTCCTTTTCTTCTTTTCTTAAGGCTTAATCAGTAGTCTATTATGAACATTGCCTTGCCCTTTAATCTTGTCTAACTGGAGACAAGGAGGAAGAGAGAGTCTACATTGAATATAAAAAAACTTTCTTACTTACTCTTGGCCCTCCCTGGTGGCGCAGGGGGTTAATGCAGCACTAACAAGCTAGAGCCACGTCAGCAAGAGTTCAATCCCTGCCCTAGGAGAAAAGACCTCTTCTGACGCACCTCCTGCTCCCTTCAGCAGTGTACTTCATCAGTTGGCCTGTTCTGCTCCCCACACTGTCTCTGGTGAAGCCTCTCACGGTCCCTTGCACCTCTGACCTGTACCCCAGTTCTGTATGTCCAAATAAATAATAAATCTTTAAAAAAAAAAAAACCCAAAATTTTCTTACTCATACAGCTCATTGTATTGAACTATTTCAATTTATTTAACCAGCTTCCTTCTAATGGATATTTATGTCCTTTCCCAATATTTTTCTGTTACAAAATTGTAGAATACCTTGTGTATATGATAATTCCACACATGTGTAAGTGTAGCTCTAAGATAAACTTTTGGAAGTGGAACTGTCTGGCCACAGTATTTGTGTTTTTGTAATTTTGACACCGACTGCCAAATCACTTTCCAAAAGAGACTGTACGGTTTCCACTCCCACCAGGAGGACATGGAGGAGCCTGATTCCTTGCCAGGCTGCATTAGAAACATGTCTCTTCTCTGCAAGACTATTTGTTTTCAAGAGTATTTCTGGTCCATGTATGGTTGCTGCAGGGGCTCAATAATGTTTGCTTTTATACTTTCAATCTACATTGATCAGCAGGATCATTGTTGCATAATATATATAATTTTAGAGATTGATTTATTTATGCATACAAGAACCGGGGTGAGAAGATTCACCAGAGACAGAGTGGGGAGCAGAACAGGCCAACTGATGAAGTACACTGCTGAGGGGAGCAGCGGGCGGGTCAGGAGAGGTCTGCCATGGCATGTGGGTCACCTCCGGGGCTGAGGATCAAACTCATGCTGAAGTGGCTTTAGCTTCTTAGTGCTGTGCTTTAACCCACTACACCAACAGGGAGGGCCCTGAATTACTTTTTCACTAGCACAAAAAGTTCATTACGTCAGCGGAGGTCTACTATCTCCTTGATGCCCTACCAGACACTGGGTTAGATTATTAAACGAAACCAATATGGCCCTGCCTTCCTGGTGCCGAGAGTCATGTAAAATACTGTGAGGGAGACAGTACACATGAGATACACCTTTACTGGGCTTCCTGGGTGTATCAGAATCACGACCAGATGAAGGTACTAGATAACACATTAGTTCACATTAGTTAGATAATGAAAACAAGCTAACCCAGGACATTTGGTTCAGGTGTTAGAGTTATTGTGGTTTCCTTATCACCAAGAACTTAAATAGGTTGATGTCATTTATTATCAAAGACACTTGTTATTATTTGACTACAAAATAAGGTAGTTTCCTGAGTAAGCATAAAGTAGGAAAAAGTAACGTATGACAGGGAGTTTTGTAAATGTTTTATTTTGATGGCTCCAATTCAGACACAGGTGCTTACATGTGTGAAATAAACCCCCCTGAGGAATTTTATAGTTTCTTCTGTAAGTAAGTAATTACAAAATCTATAAAGTTATAGTTTATGACTAGAAAAATCTGACTTGATTTGATTAGTTTAAATTCTCAAAATTAGTGAGACCCCTTTCACCAAGAGAAACAGCTAAAACCACGAATAATGCACGTTCACCACCTAGCGGCCCTTTCACAAACTGCAGGTATATTACACAATATATTCTAACTTAGATAAGGTCAGAGACTTTGAGGGTAATTCGTTTTCTGGATAATTTAATGTATTAACCTCTAAAATTTTAGTGGAATGGCTTCTCTTTTATCCCTTAATCAATCCCCACTATGCTGTTTTGACCAGATCACTCTCAACCTAGAATGGCGTAGTGGTCCTGCCTACAACCTCCTCTCAGACACTGCCACTCAGGGCATTCCTTTGCTTAAGAAATATGACACTTACTCCTTTGAAACATATCCAGCAGAAGCACCTACTGCAAAGTGAGTTATTCTGAATTTGCTCAGAAAACTGAATTCTAAAAAAGATTCAAGTGTGACTGTTCTGCAAGAGCACATCACACTTCCCAGGCTGCCCTGAGTGAAATTCCTGGCTTAAGTTCCTTCCCATTCTTCAAGACTTAGCTCAAAGCGCATGGCCTGCAGGAGGCCTGCTTGACAACTGTAGTCCATCCATCTCTCCCTGTGATGAATTCTAAGAATGATGATTCTCTCTAGCTCAGTATTTACCCTTGTTCTGCTGTTTTCTTCTTATTAGCATCTCCTATGTTTGCAGGCCAGTGGCCAGTTTTCCCACTGATGCAGGCAAACACCTTGCAGGCACCCGTTGTCTTGTTCTTGCTTGCTTTTAAGTACCCCCCTCTCCACTATGCCCAGCCTGGTAAAGATCACAAAGCTCAATAAATACTGGCGGGCAGCATGCCCCACTCCTTAACCACATTTCATTATGCTGATCTTTTAGGCTACAGATGATTCCCAGGTGTGGTTTCTGATCACCCTGTCATCTTTCCTTAGTTAAAACACATGTGATCTTTTCACCAGCCGCAGTAGCATCATGCCACTATATCTGCATATTCAATGAGGAGGGATTCTGGCTTCGTGGCTCCTAGTCATTTTGGCCAAGAAACCAACTGTTTCTTTAATTACCTGGGTATTGAAGGTGAAAGTTTGGCTTAATTTTGGCAAGGATTTGACTCATGTATTCATTTCACTTTGTATTTGTAGGTCAGTTGTAAGTGATTTATGAATCTTTCTCAAAGGTCACTATCCATCTCTAATATACATCAATCTTAAGTAGCAACCTTCCACTTTGAAGAGAGAAACTTACTGTTTCACGAACACGTTCAACAAGAATGTGGTCTGATCAACAGGGTACAGGATTAATAAAATAAACGTTTATTCATGTGACATCACCTGAGGTTGCCAGCACCCTCTGGTTCTGTTTAAAACTACTACATAAACAACTGAGGGTCCCAGGGGGTCACTTTGTTCTTAAGTGAATTTAAATATCTCCCAGAATAACAAAGGGTATTGAACTTTGCTAAGTGTGCCCCCAATAGCAGGATATTCTAATGGGAAGACATGTTGGTCTTAATAAAATGAAGTGCAACACTCAGCCCGCTGGCATCTGTGACCTGCATTTTAACCCTGTAGTTATGAGCACAGAAAAAGATTTTAATGTACTTTAATTTGGAATAAGGTTTAAGACAGTTTTAAATGCATTTTTATAAGGCTCAAATCTCTTCCTCACATGAAGTCTACAGCAATTACTTGCCAGACACAATATTTTCTTGAATCATACACATATTGAAAATATATGTATATATACATTACAAAAATAAAATTCATGTTGACTTATCATCCTTAAAATAACTTCCTCTACTCATATCCATTTATCTCTAGACAAACAGTCATTGAAAATATGATTTGCCAAGAATTTGAATTTTTCTATCTACAGACTGCATCTTCTCACAATAAAAAGTAGAAAAATCTACTTACATGCCTTCACTTATCTTTGTTGAATTTGATTTTTTAGATATAAATAACCAAACTCTCTCAATGAAAGCCTGACATTGATAATGAATATGTTTCAGATGGCAACAGGAAAACATACTACCACTGCAATTAAATGCAAATGTTTTGAGTGCATGCAGTATTAAAGTCAAGTTTGAGCCACTGAATGAGGAAATTCAGAAGTTAAGTGGCTCAAAAGGAATAATTTAAACCTGCTGAGTCAGGTTTTCCCAGTGAACAGACTGTCCCTGGGGAATAAATCCTATGTGGTAGTAGTGGGAAAATCTCTGTTGGCTTTCGTAATTTTAATATGAATGAAGACTTTATGCCTGATACTTTAGCAATTTTTATGCAAATACACATAGTTCATTCTGTGGGGAGTCCTACCTCTGTTTATCTAGTCAGTCCTTCCTTATTTCCTGAATTCCCACTGGGTGCAATTTTTCTTAAACTAAGTATTTGCAAATATATTTGAAAAGACTTTTGGGGCCTTGAGGAGTTTCATAGTCCCTACATGAAAATACCTTTCATACTTATGATCCTGAGTCCATCAAATCAGGGCAAAAATGGAACAAAGGAGTGATTATCCAGGTAGGTGGTATTAGTCCAAGAAGACTTCCTGGAGGTGAGGACGCGGGATGCAGAGACTTCAATGTGCTGAATTAAAGCTATGAATTGACACCAAAGGAGAAGGGAAGTGGAGGAAGCTGGTAGGGGAGTTGTCAGAAGACTCAAAGACCTAGGGACTTGTTCAGCCATCTCAGCACTATCTCCCCAAAAGTGCATAATGTTCACTGTTCATCTTTAGTCATAACCAAATGCGAGAGAAAGAGAACCTGACAGGTAAATTAGTGTCTTATTTACAATTCTGTTGCCAAATCTTATGATTTCACAGAAAATATCTGGCTTCTGGAGATACTCTCACACCACCCTTGTAAAGCAGTATCTTAATTTAAAAAGCCAAGAAAAAGAATAATCCCTTACAACGGAAGTAAAAAAAAAAAAGCGGGAATCCTGGATTTGCATTGCTTTTAACAGATAAAAGGACATTTCTTCTCTCCTATACTAATAATTATGGTGTTAAATTCAGGATGGCATCCAATACAAAAGTAATCCTGGGAGACTAAAGGGAAACTAGGTGAGCGCAGGGACTCAGCGCAGTTATTATGAGAAGCTCCACTATCACTACCATATGCATTATTTAAAAATGAACTGATGTTGTGTCTAGTCGATTCTCAGAGGCTTCAGTATTAATTGAATAGCAGCCCATGCCACCAAGTCAGGACCTCAGCCGGTGGGTCACTAGCACCTTTTGGATGAAGGATTGCTGCAAAGTGGCTTAAAGAGCAGAATATTGAGGTAGCAGAGAGCAAATGCATATGTGAGTTATACTGGAATGCCCTCCTGATTCACTAGCTGTGACTTCGCATGAGTTCCTTAACCCTTGTAAACCTCAGTTTCCTCAAGTGTAAGATCTGAATTAATAGTAATACCCATTTCTTAGGGTCACTGTAAGGATCGGATATAACGATCCAATTAAAATGCTTCTGTCCCAATGCTTGGCCCACAGCTATATTCCATAAACGTTAGCCTCCTTTTATTTCCAGGATGTTTAAGTGACATCACATATGCTGCAAAGTTTAAAGCGAAATGTTGAGTACCATGACACTAAAATATCAGGATGAAGCTCCCACAAAGTGGAAAGCTGTGTGAAGAAATTACTCTGACACTTCCACTACGCTCAACAGCAGAAAATAAAAGAGCGGCCACACGCAAGTCATTTTTATTAGTTCTGAATACTTCAACTGGTTTTTAATTTCTTAGACCTAGTGATACTAAGAAAATGGAATATCATGATTGTCATTTATTTTGGTCAGTGACACCAGGCTTAAGCAAAGAAGTGATGGCAACAAACACCTAAGTCCTCCGTGGGGTCCTATTTCCTGCTTCCCCAGGCAGTGGTACAGAGAAGCCAGGCCAGTGAGCCCATATGGTTTCACAAGGAGCCAGGAGGAACTTTTGAAGCCTCTTGGCTTTGCCAAAACTCAACAACAAAATATTCCTTTGGTGTTTAATAACTTATAATAGTGTGCTATATATATTTGCTGAGATGTAAATGTACTCCTGAAATTTATATAATATTGTAAATCAACTCCATCTTAAAAAAAAAATCCTTGAATAGGAAGGAAGGAACAAAAAAAATTTCATATTAAACTATTAATACTAGTGATTAACTAGCAGAACTATTGTCTATGGGAGTCCCCTTCATGTCAGACTAAAGACACTTCAATTTAGAGCATCTTTCTATTGCATGTACATTAGGCAATAATTCAGTTATTGAAAACATATGGCACACCTATTATCCAGCCAGCAGTATGCTGAGTGCAAACGATACAATGATGATTAAGACTCAGTCCCTAAGTATAGAAGAAAAGGCTGGAAAACAAATTCTAAAAGTCCTATCTGATAAATGTTAGCGGTATATTAAGACAGAGGAATAACTAACCAGTAGAAGCAGGCAAGACTTCACAGGGAAAGCAAAATGATTTTATCGTCCACATATGAGAATAATCAGGAACAAATGCCTAATGCAAATTTAATAAAAAGCATCAATGTAATCCAATGTAAAATAAAATATGGAGGTTTGTCACTCCCACTCTTTTCCTACATATGGGACTAAGAATTGACTATACTAAAAATAACCCCAAAGCTGTATTTTAACAGAGCTAAATGTTGGACTTATTAGAAAATTTACAAATTTACAAATGTGCAATCTAACTTTAAGATAATTGAGGGTGTGTGCCATGCCAAGTACTGATTCATGATAGGGAGAGAGAAACATAGCAGAGAAGACTAAAATAAAGAGAGCTTGCAACCTCAAGAAGGCAAAATGAGATAAGGGAGAATTGGAAAAATGTTTTATAATAAATGCCAATAAATCGCAATCAAGGACCCAAACTCAAATATCTGCATGAGTCAGGCTGGGTTAGAATAGAAGCCCCACAGAGAGGGGCATCCACAACCAGCATCTCTAGTTAATGGCCATTTGGGAAACCAGGCCCAACTTGGTTTCTTTCTATGTTTTGAAAGAAACTCAAAATCTAAAATTATCTATGAGATCTGTTTTTTTTTAAATTAAATGAATTTTCATACATTATTGTTCATTTTTGTATAGTATTTGATTTCTCTTCTCAGGACTAGTCCCGACAGGTCTCCCACACCATAGCATCAGCGATCCATCACCACAGTCCCTTGTGCTCTTTCTTCTGTTTTCTCTCTTCTTCCCACCTCTCACTGCTATATGCCTCCAATCTTGCAAGTTTTGTCTTTTTCCTGACCTTTTGTTTGGTTCTCTATACTCCACATAAAGTGAACTCACCCTGTAATTATCTTTTTCATTCTGACTTATTTTTCTCAGCGTGATCCTTTCCAGCTTCATCCATGCTTCCACAAATTGCATGGACTTGTCTTTTTGATTGCTGAGTAATATTCTATCTCCTTGATTGATTCATCTGTTTTGGGACATGTTGGGTTGTTTCCTGATTTCTGAAGATTGCTTTAAAATCTTGTCGATAGCTGAATCCAACCATGTGCTTTCTAGTTTGCAGCCTCTAAACTTCCAAAACCCACAAAATAGGTCATTGTTAGTTCCAAGAAGTGGAAGCAAGGGCCTAATTTAAGGCAGTGAGATGACCATGGTGGATATGAGCAAAAGAGGGGAGAAAACAAACTAAGTTGTTGAGCTGGGGTCTGAAGTCAGTTTGATGCTCTTAGCAGAAATAAGGAAGTCAAGAGGAGACGGCAGTATGTACAACAAGAACAACAAGGTGACTTGATCTGAGTAGAGTTTGGATAAATGGTATATTGTTCTGTTAGTGAATTATCATCACAGTTCATAGCCAAATTATCATTTCTGACATGGTTGGGTTTTTGTAGCAAGGGGTTAAATCTTAATCGATTGCATCCAGAGGTTTGCTACTAACACTAGACATGAGAAAAACAAGAAAAATCCAAAGATCTCCTAATATATGTGTGTAGATATAAATATATATATATTTCCAACCACCTAGAATAAGTGTCCTTCAGCCATTGTCTCATTTTCATGGATTTCTTTCCACATAAATGCAGAAAGAGTATAAAAAGGTCAGAGAAGGAATTTACTTAAAGTAATAGGATGACTGGCCCAGTTCCCTGAGATAAATCCACTTTTGAGATTAAATGAAAAGGAGGGTGGAGACAACATCATTTCTCTTTTTCTCAAGAAAGCAGAAATCTCTTCTAGAATGCACTAGAAAATGTCCTCTTCCAGGTCTTTGGCCAGAACTATTTTAAATAGGCCTCCAAAGCTGTAGTTAAACCTTAGAGATGAATATTGTGCTACAGTCTTTGTTGTGATGTATAAGAATCAATTGATTAACAAAGGAGAAATTAGACATTGGGCATATCATCAACCCGTTTGCTACACCTTTGGAACTCTTGCCACTCCTACTATATCTGAATATTCAAATTGCTAATGGCTTTGTATTTAATTTACTGGTGTCACTCACTTCCCATATCCTTCTGCAGATTGAAGAACCCATGATTTACTTATTTCCCCCCACCTCTTACAAAAACGTCCCTCAGTAAATGTTGTTGATAAACTGAAAATATTATAAATGTATTTTCAAAGTGCATGTAAAATGATGCTTTTAAAAGTAGTTATAAAAAGAAAAAAAAAAGCATGGGTTCATTTTTAGATTTGTGCATTAGCTACAACTCCATTTTCAACACACTAGGTAAAGTAGACTTAAGTGAAGTTTCAGAAAGGGGTATAAGAACAAATATAAACAACAAATATAAAACATTTGTGTAATTGTAACAACATTGCAGACAAAACTGAAATTCATCTCTATAAAGTGAAGTTAATTTCCTGTTTCTTTGTCCTCTAATGCATTCTGTGCCATAAAGATGATAAATTATTCTAGAAATACTAATTCGTTTGGGTTCAGAAACTGTCAGTACGCATAAAATACTTTTCACATTCCTTGCTCCAGTGCTCAAAACTCTATAATCCAGCCCCAACCAATGTTCCCAGCATGGTCACTATAACTCTTATAATATTTTGCTCTAATCAAGTATTTTTTTTTTCATTAACCCTCAATGCCTGTTGAACAGTCTCCTTTCCTTGACCTTGAACACTTTCAACTCCTCTTTGTTCTTTCCCTGCATCTGACATAGTCTTCAAAAGTTGGCTCAACTGTAATTACATCATGTGAATTTTCAGTGTTCTTTAGGCTGGAAATAAGTTTTCCAATGGTGTATCTCCTGCCCATTTTGGGTTATGTTATTCCAGGGGCCCCAGATTTACATGTCCACTGTCCTGCTTTCCTTTACAAGCAATATTTTACTGAGTAGGGTACTGCAGCTATGAGAAGCTAATGAGAAGCTGACTGTTTGGATTCTAGTATGATTATGCTCTGAATTTACTTAACAATTATATAGCAATACACTAGCTAATATTTACTATGTATGAAATATTATAAAATATCATTTTAGCTTTATAATCTTATGAGGCACTATTTTTATTCCCATTTTTCTGATGAGGAATAGAAATATATCCTTGTAGCTTCTAATTCAGGAGTCAATTTTTCTCCTATTTAAAAAAAAATCAGTATTTTAAGCTCTATAGGCCATATGGTCTCTGTTGCAACTAATCTGTTGTTATAGCATAAAAGCAGTCACAGATACTTAGTAAACAAATGGATTTTTTTTTCATTCCAATAAAACTTTATTAAAAAAAAAAAACAAACAGGCAGTGTACTGGATTTGACCCATGGATGGTAGTTTGCTTTCCTCTGCTCTAGCCCAAATAGCCCACTTTTATATTAGGCCAAGAGGGCAAAACCATTTGTTCGAAGGCTCCAACTGTACCAGAAGTAGAGCTAACATCCAGGTCATTCAGTGGCCTATATACTTTGAAGTGGATTTTATTTCATCTTTGGATTTTCCAAGGGTTGGTGAACTTCATGACTCAGTTTCCTTGTTTATCCTGCAGAGGAAAGTATTTCCCAGACTATACAAGCTAATGTCACAATTGAATATTCAGTTAGGACTTAGTGCTTGTCAAAGCGTAGCCGGGCTTGTTTTGGAACCGCTGTAACATTCACAGGATGGTCTATAGTACCTTGACAAGATCCTGTGGGGTGACTCTGAATATGCATGGCTCTCTGCCAACTCTCTAACTTGGTCTCCTGTTTTACAGAGGTCATTCCAGCATGGGGTAGAAATGCCCTTTGTGGCTACAGGACAAAACCCTTGATTCCTTGACTTCCTTAGCCCCATGCTCTAAAAAATTTAGTTCTGCATTGTTGATTCAAATCTTTGGCAGGAAATAAAATTTCTGTGGGGCAAGCTGTTATTCTCTGACCTTTGCTCCCTCCACTAATGGGCTTGGAATGTCATGGGAAATATAGTCAACAGTCCCTTGCATATCTACTTCTTGAATAATGTTATCAGCACTCTAAGTTTCTGGATCGTTGTCTTAAAATTCTGTGATGATGCTAACAGTTTTCAAGAAGAATTTCTTGGAGTCAAGCACTATAACACTATATTCCGGGGTCTTTCCAGACCTCAAACTCAGAGGAAGTGAAAGGAGTAACCATGCCTAAAATACTTTACTGTCCTGGGTAAACACAAGTTGCTGTTCCCTTCACTATTCACGGAGGGATAGACTGTGAATAGACTGGCCAAACTGTGCAAGACTATTCAACAATTAGAAGACAGAGATGTGAACTGACTCTAGGAGGTCAAGAAGTACAGTTATTTTTTATGCTCTTGCTCTAATTGTGGCCCCACAATGTTCTTGTCCTTGTCTGATGTCATGACCCAGGGTTTTGTTCTGCTTCTAAGCATCCATGTCTTATTAGGTTATGCGCATCATATTTAAATACTGAGATCAACCTTGAAAGAAGTTCAGAGTCCTCACCAGCCTACATCATTTTTGCTATTCTAATCTATCATCAAGGAGACTAAAGACATAAAATTTCTTTGAGTAGATACAATTGGGCAAAAGATACTTACAACAGTATCTTATTAAGGGGTTCCTCCTAGAATTATTGAAACCCCCGAAAGCAACTTTTGAAGAATGTAAAGTAGTAAAGATATTTTAACAAAACTGAAAAAACAGCAAGTTTTGCCAAATTTCAGAATCTGTAAGTATTGGTATTAAAGTAAAATAAGGTTGCTCTGCTGGTGGAAGAGGGTGCTTTGGTGGTGGGAGAGCTATACTGACCACAGTGGAGAAATCCTATACTGTTCAAAAATTAACAAGGATGTAAGAAAAAGTCCTTCATTAAAAATAGAAAAAAAGAAAGAAAGCATATAAACAAATGATGAATGGATCTCTTCTCTTAATAGGATAACATTTATGGAACCTTGCCCCACAAGACATAAATAATTGATAAATGCTGTGAAATAAATCCTGTTAGTATATTCATTATAAGGATGAGGAAACTGAGTCTGCAGAGAGGTTAACAATTTTCCTAGGTCATTTCATTAGCAAGTGATGGAGCTGAGAGCTGAAGAAGTCTGACTTCAATGCCTGAACCATTGTTCTAAATCTGTGCAAACACCTGCTAAAATGTGTTGCCCTCTGGGGGTTTGCTGAATGATAGAGACAGAGAGAAGAGATAGCATATCCCAGTCTCCTTGCCCCCAGCTCGATGCTGACTAATAGAGCACACACCACCTTGTGCTGTTGTCCTGCCTGGGCAGCCTCAGAGGGGTGGGGGGGCGCCACCTTAGGAACTGTGATCTGATCTGAACATTGATATTTTCCAAAAATTACAAAAGTTGGCATCTTGCTTTTGTAATGTTTTAAAGTGCAGTAAGAAGCGTTAAGTTCTTAGTAGTTGAAGTTAACTTTTGGAGTAAATGAAAGTAGGTTTTAACAGTCAGTTTCTCTCTTCATTATTTTAGAGTCATGAATCTACTTGGCCCTTGTAGTCATCATCAAGACCATGTGTAAATATTCTGGCTTTTCTTATGAAGCCATGAGTAGGAGCACATTCCTCCAATCTCTAGTATGTAGATCCCAAGAATGCAGACTTGCTTTGGCCAATGACTGGTGAAGTAGTTTGTGTTGTTTCTAGGAAGGAGATTTATGAACTAGTGCATGTGATATCTTGTCTCTACTGACATGGTGACTGGCAATATTTCAAGTAGCATCACTGTTTTTTTTTTTTCACCTAGGGCCCAAGGATCAGATGACAGTGAGGATGCAGAGTAAGCCTTCTGCCCAATCCTGACAAGCATGTAGTCAAAATAAGAAATAAACCTTTGTGGTTTCCAGCCCACGGATTTGGAGTTTTTACTACAGCAAATCTTAGCCTTGCCTGGCTGGTCCATTCTATAGAAAATACTTGAATCCGAGTCAAAGCAGCAACATAGAAAACATGGGGATGCCTGGAGAAGAAGCAGACAGACCCTGGCTATTGTGAAGGTCATTGATGCTGCCAGCTTACATGAAATATGTAAGTGTTTTTAAAAGGATAGGGGATTACAGAAAAGAAAAGAAAAATCCTCATCATTCAGAACTGAAGCTTGGTCAGGATTTCTCTGGAAATAGAAGTGAGTGTTTTACAATTCCTGCTGCCCCAAACCGTCACAAAGCATTCAAAAAGTCCTGTATCTTTCCCATATTTCCATAGATACAAATTACCTTACTGTCAAAGCAGTGTGGAGTTTTTAACTAAACACTGGCCAGGTCAAAGTAACCACACAGAAGTATTCTATTTAACTTTCCTGATGGATAAGATCAGTCAGTGTAGCAGCTACGGGCTTTTCTTCTTTCAGTAATAATCAAAAGGCGCACCACTGTGAGGGGTTTAAACAGAAAGAAATTGAAGTCCATGACAGTGATGACTTAATAATATGGAAAATTATAGTTTTTAGTTCAGGTAATTTAGCATACCAAATCACAGTTTAATTTCCATCTACAGAGCCCCGGCATGTGAGATAGTGGGCAAGAGAAGAGGCAAGTCAGGTTGGAGCAAGGGGGTGAAGACGAGAGCAAGAGAAAACCATGTTAAGACCTTCCGAGGCAGGTGTCTTTGAAAGACTAATGAGAGTGACCGGGAGGGTGGAAAGGACAGTTTGTTAATATGTACGAGGCCAGAAGGCTATGGGAGGCCAGGACCTGCTTCCTTCAGCTCAGTCAGGCACCCGCTTCTCCTGCCTGGAGATATGTGAAGATCCAGGGCCTGGAAGAAATGCTGGAAGTGTGCAGAACCCTGACAGCTTGGAAAGGATAGAATGACTTTGAGAGTGTCAGCAAAGCGGAGCTGCTGTTGAGTGACATGTGTCCTTGATGGCACACAGCACAGCTGCGTGAAGGAGCTGGGAGGGGAGGGTGAATCATTTAATGATTTGTCTTTTGTTCTAGGATCAACCTTCCAGAAAAAAAAAAGGCAAAACAAAACCATTCTTAAGTACATACTCATCACTCACCTTGCAAGATATTCAAAATAGCTTCCTCAGGGATGTCGATTAATTAAACTGGCTGAAGTGTTTGGCTGGAGAATCAGGAAAGAATTCTGACTGAATTGCTTCCAAAATGATCACCATGACAAGGTAATGAGGATGAGGGCTCTGAACTAACTTCAGAAGAATTAGTTTGAGTGTGTCAGTAACACACAGCCATACTATACCCAATCAGCTTGACCAAATGTTTGCCTAAGTACACTGGAGTAGCTATATTCATATGTATATATCTGAGTTCAGAGGTCAGGGGTCAGATAGCTAGACTGAGTTTGCAGACTAGAAATTAAAGCCCAGGTTAAGCCCAGGACTCACCTAGTTTAAAAATTCCTATGTGTCACCCTATCTTTTTTTAATCATTTCTCTTGGGGTATAACTAAGGAATGTATGGTTTAATATAGTTCCTAGATTAATTTAATGAAAACTAGAGTCTCCCTTCATAAGAAATCTCAAATTCACTTGATTAGGAAAGAAAAGAAACATAATCCTTCATAAATATAAAAAGCACAAAATCAAAACTTTCAAGGAAACAACATTCAATCCAAATATGTAACTAGAGAGTATACTACTTATAATTTAAATAAATAGTAAAATGGAAAGTTATTAACAATTACAGGAGTATAACAGTAGGAGCCTACCTAGCAAACTAGAAGTCAGCAAGCTGTCACTTGAGTTTTAACACTAATCTGGAGAGAACAGTTGATAGGATTTAGGCCATCAGCTCAATAGAAATTTTTAATCTAAACCTGAATGGATTTGGATATTTTATTTAGGGTTTTATGAGCCCTAAGCCCAGAGAACTGGTTCAAAGGCTCACACCGGCTTGGCCAGAGTAGGATGAATTCTCAGACACCCCGCTTCCTAGGAAGTGACTAGTAGACACCTTGACCTAACAGTGAGGAATGAACACAAACAGTGACATTTATCCCAAGCAGCTTTAGCAAGCTGTCTCATGAAATGTAAAGGATCTACCCTGGAGACTGGAGAAAAACAAAAACAAGTTGGGTATTTTATTCCTTACACTCAACTTCAGTAACCTTTCTAAAGTTTTTAGACTTATTTTCATGTAGTTTGCACAAACCACCCAAAAATTAGGTGCCACATGGGTTTTCTACTGCTTTCTTCCTGGGGACACTATTGCAATATTCCTGTATGGCAAAGGAAGAATGGGTTGTGCATTTGCATTATCCAATGTGTGCAAGCAAATCACTGTGTAAAGGATGTCTCAGGAGTGCAAAATAGCTAAAAGAGAAAGCATGCATTTCTAGGGAATCTCATTTATTTTTTTGGTTTTACTGATTGTGGAAGGCTGTTTCTTTACAAATAATTACAAAGATGTTACTGCTTAATTATTTCATTATTAACTTCGATTTTAAAAATAAGCTCTATATTTCTATATTCAATTAGCTGCTTCTTCATGAACAGAACTCTACTTTTAGTTCTATGGATAAACCAGGAATTTCCTTAAAATATACATGCCATCAAAATATATATGCAGGAGAACCTGGGTTTTCACAAAGGAACTTCTTTTCTAGAAATTATCTTTAGGGTAGACTATCACTCTTCCATGTACAGTTTTCAGTACATCGAACGGAAGGAAAGTATAATTGGTGTGCTGGTCCCCAAGAGAAAAGCAATGTCTGAGGAAACATTGAAATAATTACTAAATATGTGTATAAAAGAGGCATACTGATAGTTACAGGAGAAGGGAAAGAGAAGGAAAGGAAGAGAGAAATCGTTCTTAGATGATTATAAAATATATCTTATTTACCGGAGAGAGTTAAAGTATATTGGCTATGCTTTTCAAAAACTTGCCTTAATTACCCTTGAGACCTGAATTCCATATGAGGTAAATATGTTTTTAGATAGTTTTCTAAAATATGTATAATTTACTCGAGGAAAAAAAAAGACTGTGCCCTCTGAAGCCAATCTAGCCTCACAGGTAAATACAAATTTAAGTAGATTCCTAAGAAGTATATTATGTACAGTGGGTGATGGACTAGAATGTCTATGAAGAACCTGGGAAGGTCTGTCAGGTAAGTATATAATAAAAATGTATTGGAAAAATACATCATTTTCTCAGTGGACTATAATTGGCTATGCATAGTAAAAAGTCTTATTTTCAAAAATGGATTCTGCATCCACAGAGTTTTAAATCTCAATAACTGTGTTATTTTTAAAACTCAGAATGCTAAGCAATATTAGTGAGCATGACAGAAGAACCACATGGTAGATGTCATTCTATAATTTACAACTCTCTTTGACATCTTTTTTTCCTCTTTAAAGCAGACTTCATCTAAAGCTGTAGGTGAGAAGTTAAAGGAGATGGAGAACAAAATTCCCCCTTTTTTACTCATTGGTGATTGATGCTTTCAAAAGTGTCAAAGTATTGGCTTTAAAGTATATCCTCTTGTGTTATCTAGTTTTCTATTATAAAGAAGGAGGAAAGAAAGAAGGGAGGGAGGGAGGGATTGAAAGTGTCTGGCATAATACAATGATCTAGTCCTTAATTTAAATGTTTTTTTTGTTGGATAAACCTTCCCTATCCCACCAATTAGGAGGAGTCCTCCTTCCAGCTTCTCACCATTCTCCCAGCACATCCATTCAATTTGGGCTTCATCTCCTTTGCAAACCCTATATGGACTCAATTCTACCTGCTCTTCTGTCCTTCCTGTGTTATTCTATTTTTAGAATAATAGTAAAAATCATTCCTGGATGTTGAGCTGTGAGCTGTCTGCCTCAGCTACGACATACTCTTCTTACATCAGTGCAGCTCCAGTGGGACCTATGATCTGATCATTCTTCTACACTGACTGAATGAATAGCACTTTCTCCCAAGTACTCTTTCAATCCCTTCCTTCGTAGTTTGCCAGCCCAACTTTCAACTCACAACAGGTGACTTTTCTCTCACTTTTCAGAGAGAACGGAAACCACATGTGTTCTTCAAATCTACCCTTCTAGCCCAAATCTCCCACAGAACTTCATCCCTTACCCTGTGCTCTTCCTTTCATCCATCCCACACTCTTTTCAGACCTTGATCCTCCACACTTCCAGGTTGGCAATTCCACCTTCTCCACTGGTTCCTTCTAACAGAGTGTGAAGGCTTCATTACTAAAATAGATGCAAGTTTTTGCCAACTCTGTAAGGTCCTGTCTGAGGGCAATTCATGTTGCTTCCTCTGATTTGCCTTTGGTTTTCAGTTTCTATCACTCTAGGGAGATTCAGCACCAGAGTCATGACCAAGCTAATCACTAATGTTCATGACTTTTTGCTTTGTTTTCATCTTTCATAAGCATTTTCTAAATTTAATTCTAGTGATATAGTTCTCAAAACTCATAGTTTCCATGACAGGGATCCTTCTGATTCCCCTCCTACTACTTGATGATTTCTCCTCAGCCATATGGTCTGTTTTTCATCCTCCCTTGCCCCTTAAATAGAGGCATTCTCCACAGAACTGTCCTTGGCCCTTTTCCCTTCACTCTCAGCAGTCTGTTTCAGCAATTACTTTTATCTCTAAAGAGTGCTGCTCAAATTGAAGTCTCTGGCCACAACTTCTTTGAATTCCAGATTTTTATTTCTATTATCTACTAAAATACCTAATTTTATGGCCTGATGACATTTCAAAGTCAACATATTAGAAACAGAAGCAATTATCTTCTCGTCTAAAATCTATCCCTACTCAGACCTTCCTTTCTATTTAAATATATGACAACTTTTTGGGGGCTCATAACTACTAATGTTGCTGCTAACAGTAATAATAGTAATGATCTATATTCATCCTTATAAGAATATTATTATATCCTAGACAGTATCCTCGCTTATACTTATATCTACTTTTTAATCCCCATAACAATCCTTTGAGGCAGGAATTAATATTAACTGCATTTTACAGATGGGGAAATACCTACCCAATATCATATAGCACCCTGATCTCAGCATTAATATATTTTTTTAAAGATTTATCATTTATTTATGCATACAGAACCAGGGTACAGGCATGAAAAATCGTCCCGCATTTGAGGGATGGTGGACATGAAATCTAGGGTGCTTATGGAAATGCATAGGAAACTTACCAGTGGGGACACATGATAGCTATTCAACAAAAGGAAATGCTCCACTCTACCATCTATAGTGTTATGGATAGTAAATGGTATCAGAGATCAATAAGTGGGGGATAGGAATGAATTATATATACAAGGAGAAGAAAAGTTTTTTTCCTATTGGCAAAGTCTAAATTAGCATAACATGCAATTCTACTTCCTTATGGGGAGGTATACATGTTAGATAGGAGATCAGGGTGATACTGGCTAAATGAAGATGGTGACAGTCACATTTCATTTACTAAATACTATCCGGCATACAATACAGCTTGTTTGGGTGGCTACGGTACTCTGGTGTCTGAAATACTATTTTCCATTTATATTTACCATTATATGTTTGAACATTTAACCAAATGCCAACTATTTTTTTTAAGATTTATTTACTTATGCATACAGAATTGGAGTGCAGGCCAGAGGTGCAGGGGCAGTGAGAGGATTCACCAGAGACAGAGTGGGGAGCAGAACAGGCAGACTGTCCAAGTACACTGCTGAGGGGAGCAGCGGGCGAGTCAGGAGAAGTCTGCTGGGCCATGTGGGTCACCTCCAAGGCAGGGATCAAACACGCAGTGAAGCAGCTGCAGCTTGCTTGCAGTGCTGTGCTTTAGCCCATTGTGCCACTAGGGAGGGCCCCTGCTTACTATTTGTATGACAATGTGCATATTCTGGGATATGCACAACCAGTTCTCAACATTGGAATTTATAATGCTTCTGTGAAAGCAAAACAATTGAAATTAAATATGGGCATGAGTTAACAAATTATATGTAAATATCACAGGCAATGAGGCCTAAGTACTGGGTTTTAGAGTCCAGATAGAACTGGGTTCAAATTTAAGCCTTTCTTTCTCCACCTTGGATAGGGCATTTTTGTCTAACGGTGTCTCATTTTTCTCATCTGTAAAATTTGGGTGATATGACCAGTTTAATATAGCTGTCATGTAGAAGAAATGAAATAGTGCACATAAACGACTATTCAACATGGTGCCTAGGACATAATTCTAAAAAGAAATGGAAGGGGGATAAAAGATATCAACTGAAGAGGACAAATGCATTATTGTTTTAAAAAATTTAAAGTTGACTGGTTGAGGGTGTAGATTCCAGATGAGTCCTAAAGAATGGGCAGATCCTAGATGAGCAAAAAGGTTATTTTATGTTAATAGCAAGACAGAGAACCTAAAAGGAAGGTATAAACTAAGAAATATTACAATAAAATCTATAGAATATTGATTATGTATAAGAGAGAGAACCACCAAAGATGATTTGTGTTACTGAATTTCCATGAGTAATAACTATGTTATGGCTGAAAGTTCACTAGTCATGAAAGGAAACTTTTCAGAGGAAAGATGTAAGTTTAGACTGAAATATACTGATTTGGGGTTTAAGATAGGACAGATTTTCAGTGTTCAAAAAGGTAAACATCAGATTTTTGCAACTTGAGGATTGGGTCACATTTCTCTTTGTATCCCTCACCATGATTTGAATATTGCAAGCAATCAATAAGTGTTGCATTTAGGAATGAATAAAAGTGAAAGTAAAGATTTTGCTGTGATCTTCACTGAAGTGATAGTTCAAACTGTGAGCACAGATCAGTTTTCTAAAGCAGAACACAACTGGGAGGTAACCAAGCCGGGGAGACAAAAAGTGCAAATGGAGGTTTTTGTTTTTAAAGATTTTATTTATTTATACATACAGAAATTGGGTATAGGTCAGAGGTGCAGGGGTGGTGAGAGGATTCACCTGAAACAGAGTGGGGAGCAGAACAGGCAGATGGACAAAGTACACTGCTGAGGTGAGCAGTGGGCGAGACAGGAGAGGTCTGCCACACCATGTGGGTCACCTCTGGGGTGGGGATCGAACTCTCACTAAAGCAGCCACAGCTTGGCTTAGCTTAGCAGTGCAGTGTTCCAACCCACTGCACCACCAGGAAGAGGCCGTAATGGGGGTTTTATAGTAAAAGATCGTGAATGCACAAAGACATAGAAAGGGATAGTAAAGGCTGGTCAAGAGGGCATTAGGGTAAATACATTGAAGAGCTGGAATTCCAAGTGAGGTTACTGAAGTCTTTGGGGGAACAAACTTAGTAAAACATTAAAGATGGAAGCAACAAAAGAAAGAATTAAGATTGAACAAGCAGGGAGGAAATGGAGGCAGCAGATGTACAGCGAGTCTGAGACTGATGGTGAAGGAAGGGAAGGAAAACTCCCTCCACACTTTCTTAAAATGTGTCAGTATATTATGCCCAGAATAAATATTTGTCATAGGCACTCAAATATTTATTAGGTGTATGCATGAACAAAGGAATGAATGAACTAAATAAATCATTTGCTTGATTTTTTTTTCTTATTAGGAAATTTCTACCTTCATTTACAAGTATGCAAACAGAATGCAAAAGTACTTGTAGGTGACAAAGCTGGTCAAGCCTTTTAAGATAAAATCTGGTCACATTCTAACTTATTACTCTTTTGCTTGTTGTTATGGGGGGAAAAAACCATTTAGACTTTGGGAAGAGTAATATTTGTGAATAAATATAGGAATTTTAATTTTCCTATCAGTTGTTTAAGTATCAACTATAACCCTTCCAAGTAACTCCCATCTGGATAACTCCCTCTTATAAAACTAATTGCTTTGTATGTTTGGAAAATGTACAATTTTATCATCATTGAGAAAGTCTGCACAATATCCTTATAACATATAAAGTAAACATGACTTATGGAAACAGAAAAAAACACCTGAAATCAATAAGCATTTATTAACTTTTCCTCATATAAATTAGAAACATGTATCAAGAAAATATTGTAGCTACAGTTTGCCTTTTTTAATACTATGAAATTCATGCTGAGTGGAGAAAACTTTGCTTGATACATTCAACTTAAAGTACAATTTCAAGGTGAATTACTAAATCCTCAAAACCTGACCTTCTGATGAAGGCACTGATGCAAGCAGAGTTGGTGAAGAAAACCACAAAGATATAAAAATGCATAGATATATGATCAACGAGGGACAACTTTTGATGGAATTATCACCAGATTTCTACAGACAAGGCATATCTATCAAACATGCTTACCATAAGCTTCAATTCCATTAATTCTGTGAGAAAAGACATCAGGTAGAGTTCTGGAGACCAGGTGTGTAAACACTAAGAGCTTCTGATATTACGATATCTTTCACATAGTCCCTAGAACACAACCCGACCAGATGCAGAAGCAAGCTTCCACTGGGAATGCTATCTACCCTTTTACTACTGGTATCATTATTTAAATGCTTAATGTAGGAGAAACTGAAGGCCAAAAATGTACATGCCTGCACTTAATTTCAAGTGACAGCTAATACAGTGCATTAAAGGTGTAATACTATACACACGGTAGTTATATATAAATAGTAACATTAAAAGGGGTTACAGCATCCCTGAGACATCCTAAGTCTAAACCACTTAAAAAGCACATTTGCAGTACAACTTATCTTAAATTATTTTAATTGGTTTCAAGAAGACTTCGGATTAGCGATGGGCTTTGACTTTTTCTGATTATAAAAGAGAAATACAGATGAATGCTTTATAGGTAGCCTAATGTCATTCCCAGGTAGACTATCACATAACCTGTGTTACTTAAATACCATTAACTATCAAGGGCTGTTATTGTCACCTAAGTGTTTTATGTAAATGTTTGTTTTCCTTAGGTTGTTAGTTCTCTTAATAAATACAGCTCATACAGAAAGTCTCTCTTTTTTTGTTCCTTCTTTTGCATTCATTATCCAAGAACTTTTTCAAAGAAAAAGGGGAAGAGAATGATAGAGCACGAAGACTTAGCAATCATTTTACCAGTGAGGGTTTTTAAAAATAGTATGAAAAATAATCCAGTTACATTCTTTTGCTCGATGACTTATAAATAACTTATCTGGTTAAAAAAAAAAGTCAAGCAAATCTGTCAATTGTGGAAGTTTATTTTTCCATGTGTTATCTAGAGATAAGCTGGCCTGTACTATTAGATTTCCAACTGACAAAATTGTGCATGAATTCTGATCTGATTTGGTATTACGTGGTGCAGAAGGTGACACATTTTCTCTAATACACCCCATTAGAAAGGAAAGAAATTGCCAAAGTATGAAATCTGAGGACCTTGATTCAGAAACTATGTGACTTTGAGGTCAGCTTAATGGAAAAAAAGAACTTGTTCAACTACCCAAGGCACTGAGGTTGTGACAAGCAAACCTAATACCCAAGGTGGTAACTGTTGGATAATCAATAAAATCTTACATTATCAGACTGCAACAGCTGTATATTCGTTTATCATATTGCCTTGTATGTCTATAAAATATTCAAGTGTGGAATCACAGAGAATACAGATGCTGTACCAATTTCAAATCACTGCTGATCAGAGTACTTGGCTAAGACACCAGAACCAAGAAACAGCATTTATATGCATAATGTGCCAAATATTGATTTTAATGTCCTCATAATGCCACTTTACTACAGCAAGAGAAACATAAACCCTAAGAATCTGGTCAAGAACCTTGACTGAGATATGTACAGATCCCATAACAATTTTTTTTAAAGATTTGTTTATTTATGCATCCAGAACAGGGGTACAGGCCAGAGGTGCAGGGGCGGTGAGAGTATTCACCAGAGACAGAGTGGGGAGCAGAGCAGGCACATCGACCAAGTACATTGCTGAGGGGAGCAGTGGGTGAGACAAGACATGCCACGCCATGTGGGTCACCTCTGGAGCCAAGGATCGAACTCGCACTGAAGCAGCTGCAGCTGGCTTGAAGTGCTGCTTTCTAACTTGTTGCGCCACCAGGGAGGGTCCTCAGACCAAAAATTTTAAAGCTATTAGTGACCTTTTGAAATCCTATGTGAAATGACCTTTAACAAATCAGTAAAACACTGCTGGAAATTTCAAATTACATTTTCTTGAAAGTAGAAAATATTGTTTTAAGGAGGAATTGTTCTGTAGTCTAGTTTGTTCCGTGGACTTTGGTTGTGGCAGCCAGTTGGGGTAAGGAAAAGCTGAATTCCAGATCACAGGATACTGGTATATTGTCCTCCATTAGTGAGGAATAAGCAGATGTTCTACAAAATTTAAATAGGATTTTAAAAAGAATGCTCCATCTTGCCTTCCTCTCCCCCACTGAGGTTTAAGGGAGAGCTTAGCAAGAAAGTAAAACTTTCGGACTGAATCCTAACCCATGTGCACAGCAAAAGAAGAGAGGTTTAGGTAATCCATTTTTCAGTGAAGAATGGCAATTCAGTCAATTCTTTGGTGTCTCATTTTGTAAATAAAAAAGGAAACAAAAAATATATACATAGGGTGGTAAAATTTGGTAATACCTGGCAATTTGAAGGTGGTCAGTTAGTTTTGGGGATAACTTAATCTAGCACTACACACGGATAAACTTTAAAAACTAGAGCCTTCCCTGGTGGCGCAGCGGGTTAAAGCGCAGCACTGAAGCCAGCTGCTTCAGTGCAAGTTCAAACCCCTCCTCCCCAGGCAATTCACATGGCTTGGCAGACCTCTCCTGACCTGCCCACTGATCCCCTCAGCAGTGTACTTCGTCAATCTGCCTGTTCTGCTCCCCACTCTGTCTCTGGTGAATCCTCTCACTGCC
>NW_004567108.1:23573594-23574779 GCF_000260355.1 Condylura cristata | reverse complement strand
ATAAATCAAATATATATTGTGTCTATGTCGCCAAAAACTGAAATATAGCTGACACATAACATTGTGTTAGTTTTAGGTGTACAATATGATGATTTGATATGTGTTTACATTGGGAAGTGGTCACCATAAACAGTCTAATTAATACACAATGCAATATTGCCAACTTCCCAAGACGGCTTTCTACTTTAGACCTGCCTTTGCTTTTTCATTGCTTGGATAAAATACCTCAAATGCCCTAGATTACAGCCCAAACCTTTCCCATTTTAAATTTGTTTTTCAGTGTGTTTGTCTCTAATTCTACCGTAGCATTTTATGTTCATACTATAATACCACACATACCTTAATTTTATATCCCACATGTCTCCTGCATTCTCATTTATTTTTCAAGACCCACCTAAATGTCACTTCCCCTGTGCTAACTTGCTGACAATTCTATCAAGGTCACGCTCCTGTGTTTCTCTATGCAAACTCTGTTCACAACTTTATTATAAGCTATTTTTCTCATTTTCTTATAATTAGTTACTGATTTATATAACCATCAGGGTTCCATCAGGTAGTGATTCCTAAAGACAAATATTGTGTCATATTTAGTGTTGTCTTCCCAGTGGCTTGTCCCTCAGCATAAGGGAAAAAAGGATCATTTTTCAATGAGAGACACATGGAAGCAAAAACGGTTCAACCTACATATGGATTGGGCACCAGGAGATGGGGTATATCTATGAATTTAGAAAGAAAATTTTCACTTACAGGAGGAATGTAAGGGGATGGAGCCAAATATGGGATCAAGAAAAAATAATTATAATAAATTAAAAAGCAAAATTAACAGGCAACTATAAATCAGAGACATTCTGCAGGGAAGGGGGAAGGAGAGGGATCAAAACAGGGGAGGGAAGAGCACAGGAACTATGGTGATGGTGCAGGGGTGAATGATGGTGGGAATTCCACGGGGACTGCACCTGAGAGAAAGAACACATTATACAAAGAGGAAGAATGATGTAAAATTTATATAAACTAAAAACAGAATACTTTAAAACTTTCTTTCTGTGACTTTGATTACTTTTATTAAGAGGCTCATGTTTTGGCCCTCCCTCGTGGCGCAGCGGGTTAAAGCACAGCACTGAGACTCTAAAGCTGCTTCGCATGAGTTCGATTCCCGCCTGCTCCGGAGGTGACCACATGGTGTGG
>NW_004567108.1:23572567-23573027 GCF_000260355.1 Condylura cristata | reverse complement strand
TTTATATAACCATCAGGGTTCCATCAGGTAGTGAAGATTTCTTAACTAATAAAATATGGCAGAATGACTTTCTGGGCCTTCCTACATGAACTATACATCTCATGCAAGCCTTTAGATATTGCCAGGCCCAGGAATCTTCTAGACTTGTGAGAGAGATTCAGGCAAGAACTGCCCTGGGGAACCTAGTGGAGCTATGGAATAATGAAATGATGGTAAACAACCATTTTTTTGTGGTTGGTGTGGGCAGGGTTGTGGTGCTAGTGCAGTGCAGGGTCTGTCACGCAGAAAATGATGCACTTCGGAAGCAGACTAAAGTGAAGGTCCTGATGGTTAGTAACTTTACGTCTTAGAATTTTCAGTCTTTTCACCACTAAAAGAGTGGTAACAGAAGCTGCTTCTCAGCAGAGCCATGTTCCTCAAATAGCACATTTTCCCGATTCTCATAGGTGAAAGCCAGAAT
>NW_004567108.1:23566358-23568057 GCF_000260355.1 Condylura cristata | reverse complement strand
AAAAAAAAAAGAGGCTCATGTTTTAAAAAGGAAATTCATGTTTATGGAAATCATAGATTAAGAACAATGCAGACTAGTAAGGATAAGATGCTGTAGCTATCAGCCTAGATAAGATTTTGTTGTAAAACAAAGACCTCAATACCATAGGTCTATTAAAAATGAAGTGTTTTTTTCTTTGTTCAAACTATGTTATATAGGCTGACATCATGGCATCTTTATACAGAGCTCAGGCTCTGTAGGATCTCTTAAAAGGACAGTTCTATCCCTCATCATGTGTGGCAGAAGGAAGAGAGAGATGGTAAAAACAAGGATGAGTACTGAACTTTTTTGGGAAGTGGCATGGTAAGTCAAAGTGTTACATGACCAAGGCTGAGATCAGAAGACAGGAAGTATATTTTGAACAGCAGGCAATCTACCATTCATGTTAGTGAAGGTAAGACTATGATGTTAACCACTACCATGTTAAGACATGTAGACTAGTTCCCTGTTCATACGAATATCAGAAAACACAACCCACTAACATGATGATAGCTAGATATCTCTATTTGCTTTATTAGTAGTTTAATCTGGAAAAAGCCAATGGCAAAAATAGTACCATGAGGTTTCCTATCTATCGATTTGATATTAACTACAAATTGAGATGAAACACTAAAAAGTACAGTGTTTCTTGTGTGACGGTTCAGGCCAATAGAGACATAGCATCAATAAAATTAGAAAGATAGCTCAAGTTGGAAGTATCTAACCTATCAGACACTGTGGATCTTTTTCTTTATATAATTGCCTCAAGAAAAAAGATCTCTCAGCAGAGCCATGTTCCTCAAATAGCACATTTTCCCGATTCTCATAGGTGAAAGCCAGAATCAGCATGTCACCATATACCTGTTGTTCTGAATCAAATTTTGAGACGTTAAAAATATTTCACTCACTTTACACTACTTCTGACTTCCACACTGTATCTGTGCTTCTTATGAAAAGGACACTGAATGAGAAGAAGACACTGTTTGCCATAAATTCAAATACTGTCAAGACGAAGAAAAAGAGGTCTCAGTAGGCATTCAGGAAATTTACTGTCTTAGAACAGACCAGGCAATGACCGTGCAAAATTGCATTCCAAATGCTTAGTCATCTTTGGGTGAATCAACAGGATTCCTACAAGTCTAGTAAGGAAAGTAAATTACAGGGTTTGTCTTCTGATCTCAGTTTTTACATCAGTAGACAAGTTACTGAACTCTTAGTCCTAGTTTTTCTATGCTCAACTACTTCTCTATTTTAGTCATGTTATCTGATTTTTAATCTAGTTAGTTATCCACTAGCCAAATTAATCTCCCTGATTTTGAAGCATGGGAATAATACTTGATAAGCAAACATACACTCATTACAATCATTCAATAAGGTAATTACTTTGAAATGTGAAATTTTAATGTTTACAAATATAAACTAGATATCTCAGTCAACTACTTTTCTAAATTTTCCCTTACTCTAATCAACATTATTATTATTATTTTCAATAATCTTACTGCATTTACTATGGAACACAGACATTTACTATGTCTCTCAAATCTGCTTTTTTTGTTTAAGTGCAAGATGCTATTATTTCTTGCAGGTACTATTGTGTCAACACCTATGATTTTTCCTTATTTAATTTTTCATACCTTTCTTACCTCATTCTCTGTCCCATTGCTTAAGTTCTTTTTTTTTT